>NW_010431109.1:34245-68805 GCF_000710305.1 Buceros rhinoceros silvestris | reverse complement strand
TCCCTACACTTCTGTGCCAAATCAGCTTTTGAATCACTATAAAAAGTTTATAATGAGGGTTCCATTATTCTTTATGTATAGCTAACTGGAGTTGGCAGATATTAGCATTTGTCTTCCAGAATACTTGAAGTCACTCACTTCTTAAAAAATACATAATCATTCATTTAGGAAACCATATGCCAAGCATGAAATACGTGTAATACTTATACAATTCTGTGTCTTTTTCAGGTTAATATCTTATTCTCCATTGCCTTTTGTATGGTGCTAGTACTTACCTGTTCATGAACTATATGTTACACATGTACAGCTCCAGGTTTCAGAGGTGTTAACAGTACATGCTGTTCTCTTAATGCTCCTGTCCTATTTTTTATGTTGTTTTTTTATTTAATCTTTGTTTTGCTTCTTACAACCTTTTCTGTTTAAATACCATTTGAATATGCAACCTCTAGAAAACGTAAAGCCCATTTTTCTTTAATACTGATGAATTCAGGATGAAGGTCAGTAGCAACTATCAACTGTCTTATTTATTGAAATAAATACGTGTGCATTGTAAAGTAATGAAGTTCACCCTGGTACAGAGGGAAAGATGAAAAAAGAAATCTGTGGAAAACTGTTTCTTAAATCAGCCCATCAATTTTATTTATTAGGCCTCAGAGGTCTTGAATGAATATTACTATGCAAAGAAACCGGGTAAGGTAAGATGTAATTAAAAGTTTGAGTACGTTTTATATGATGACAAGAGACCATATTGAACAGTTATAGTGGGAAATGTTATTATTTCTTGGTGAAAAAAGAACAGAATGTCCTTGGGGTGGGGGGGATATAGGTACTTCTAGTTTCTAGTTCAATGTATTGTACCGCTTTTTATAATCTGAGAAAAAATAGGAGAGAATTGCTACAGGGACTAGGGAAGTAGTTTACCTCTTTCTTGTGAAGCGCAGGAGTTTGGGAAAGTCTAGGCTCAGAAGTAAACTGAGGCTGGTCCCCGAGATTTTTTTATTATTATTGTTACTATTATTAAGCTTGTTGATTTAGGCTGCCTGTGGAAATGAAGTCACTTCTACTGTAATTCTATGAATAGTTCACAATGCAAATAACAGTTTTGAACATGTAGGGTTGTGAGAAAAGTTTGAACTTTTTTTCATTAAAAAATGTTGGGCATTTTATGAGACATGTTAGATTGCCTCCTGTTATTATAAGAGGAAAGAAAAGATTATTCTGTTACTAGGACACATTTTTCTAAACTGTTCTTTAATAGAAAATAGACAAATATGTTGGTGGAATATTGCTTCTTCGAAGCATAATAAACAAATACTCTGTTTAATTCTGTTTACTTTGTTCTCATAGATCAGAGTTCTCATAAAACAGATAGATTATGCGATGTAGAATGACCTCTACATAACTGGTAAAATCTGCTACAGTGAAGTGATCTCAGTGACCCGAAATAGATCAACCCTTTGCTGAGTGGGTCACAATGTCCTAGCATGGGTTCCCTCCCTCACTCTTCAGTGCTCTAGTGGTGTGACAAGAAACAAGAAGAAAAGGATGCATAGTTCTTTTCATAATTATTCGTCTGCTGTAGTTTCATATATCCTCTAGCTATCTGAAGTGGGCATAAGTGAGCGCTTTGGCAGCTTGACTGGTATAAACCAGTGTTGAACTGGGGGCCAAAGTGGCTGAAGATGAAGATGAGCCTTTCTGCAAATGCACTCAGACAGGTTCCATGTAGATTTGCATTGTGCCAGGTTCAAAACGAACATGTTAATTTGAAGACTAATCTGCTGCTGCAAGCTTCAAGTCAGTTTTAAGTCACAGTTCTGATGACTGACTTTTACACCTCAGCAGGTCTCAGTTTGTTGGCTTGCAAGAAAAGATAATATGTGTAACCGAGATGTCAGGTCAAATAGAAAGGACCGTACTGTGTCATAATACCTACACTTGTTTCTACAGTGAGCTTGCCAACCTCTGAAAGTGTGTACAGGAGACCTGAAGCCTCCTTCCCTTGTGAGATGCTTTTCTTGTTAGATATGTGAATATGTGCATGCTGAAAAACAAGCGACATATTTCTCCTCATCTTCATTTTTACCAAACTAAGCATTTTTTCTGTATCTTTCTTGTTTCTCTATCTGCTAAAATGTGTTCTTTATCTGTCTGCAGTACCAGTCCCATCCTGAAGTGCTGTGTCAGACAAATGCACATCATGCACATCATGCACATCACACGACTGTCTCTTGCTCTGTGTCTGACAGAGCAGGGTGTGCATCTCTGACACGACAGTAATAATTTTTATTAACGTTATACTCACATGGATAATTCTGTCTTATTTCTGGGATGCGATACACATACAATTTAATCTAATTTAAATTATGTTCCTTGCCCCTTTTTTGTTTCTTTTCTTTGCTATGATAGACAAAAAAATTAACTAAAATGTCTGCTAGGTAGCCAAATAGTTTGCTGCCTTGTCAGCTTGCGTCACCCTGTCCCAATTGCGATAACCTTATGCAGTTGATGTTTTTCCTGGATATTGCATGACCTCAAGGAAAAGAAAAAATACATAGTGGTACATTTTGGAGGTTGCCTGCAGATGGAATTGCCAGCTAGTTCAGCCCAGTGATACAAGTTGAATGTTCTTGTGGCTGACACCACACAAGCTGAGGTTCCTCTTGCAACCTGGTATAGCTTCTTGCAGAGAACACCTTAAAGGAGAAAAGTGCTTTAACTAAAGAAATAAAGGATGAGGAAAACTGATCAAGATAAAAGAATAAAAGAATCTTTTATCTTATTCTGTGTCCTTAAATCTAGGGGTATCTTCTCAGTCAGGCTGATGTGTCCAGAAACGTTTTACTAATCTACAGAAAGAATAGAAGGAGGGTGAGAAGGAGGGGAGTGAAATGCTTTCAACATGACTCTGTTTACACTTCAGCCTCTATGTTCCATTGTTCTTTGAATGTGATCCTGCTTGGACAGATTTCTGAAATATGCTCTCAATACTTATTCAAAGGTCCTTACAAATGTTCTAACAAAATTCTTTCTGGAGCAGCCACCCTGCCTTTATTTTCCTCCACTGGGGAATTTATTCCATGGAGACCCCTCTCCCTAGCTTGTAAGGAAGAGGTCATTTAACCACAATGGGCTGGGCTCTGTCCCTTTGGAAAATCAGTACAAAATCTTGCTTCATTTAGCACAAATCTAGTAGGTTGGTGTAAGTTAGAGGGCGGGGGGAAGGAGACGGGCAATGCCTATAGACAGCTTTCTCCTGCACTCTTCATGTCCTTTCACATGCTCATCTCTCGTGATTGACTGTTGCTGAGGCTAGCAATTTTGATAAGCTGATTTTGATTTAATGATTTTACAGTGTTTTCTAAAATGAGTCACTCTACAATACATCAGCAAGGAAGCACCTGCATCTGTTTTGCTTTGCCTAACGACACTGCCTAACGGTGTTTCACTGTTAGGACCATCTTTTTCCAGGTAGCTGGCTCACAAATAAAAAGGTTTGTAAGCTGTAAATAACACAGCTTCTGAAAAGTGCTGTAAATATTAACCCTCCCACCACGAGGGCTGTTGGCTTCTACCGAGGTGGAAGAATTCGTTTGCTGACAGGCATTATTTATTTAGAAACAACCGATAGACATAATCATGCAGCCTGGTGTGTTTGTACTGAGCATGGGGAAAGGACGCAGAAAGACAGTTAATTGGGAATGCCAGGACCAGAGAATTCCCAGTTCTAGGGGGAAATGCATAAAATGAAATTTAAGCACTTAAAAATATCGGACAAGAAATGGCTGGCGCTTTTCTTTATACGGTGAATCTGGATTTTTCTTTTAGAACACGCCAATTTTTGTTTAGTTAGCTGCTTGAGGTTGTAGTTTCTGTTTCGGAATCATTAGCTGTAAGATTAATAAATACTTTGGTTAATTGCGATGTGTCTTACAATGCCTTTTGTCAGAAATAATAAACAATTTCATTTGTGCATTTTGTTATCAGAAGAAAACACCTAAATTAGAAATTAAATATTAAAATATTTATGGAGTCATATTGGTGTCTTCTCTAATATACATTTTAACATGGCAGGAAAGTTTTTACTTGATTTGGAATACTTGCAGTCATATCTGACAAGTGTTTCTATGTTTTATTTAGACTCACATGGGCGTGTACCCACTTCTATGAATACAGAGATACTGTAGTAAACTTAGATTTAAATTATTTTTCAATACTCTCTTCTAACTTTTTTATTTTATAATTTTTATAATACCTGGATGAAATACTTTAGACTAATTCCAGAAGGCAAGTCCTTATACTTTCTAATGCAGAGTTTAATTACAAGAAGGCATCTTTGGCATGTACTGCTTCATTGATATTTTCTTCATTATTTTTGAGAGACTGAATTCAGTGGGAGAATTTTTTCCACTATCTCACAGGAGAAAAGTAGATAAGAAATTGAGCTAAATTAAGTCTGAGAGAATCTGGGTGTATATCTGCATGTCAAGTAAAATAAACGAAGAGTAAAATGCTGAAGAGTAGGATAAGATACTATATTGATTTTGCTTCTATAATGAATAATGAAATGAGAATTACGTTTTTCTGTCATTTTGTTTTATACTGTTCTATTTTGGTGTAACTAGAGGCCAGTTTACACTCTTCGAAGTAAAAGTTTGGTATGCTCAGCGCTGTAGTATGTGCTACACGCTTTCAAATCAAGAATTTTCAGATAGAGAAGATAATTTCCCACTTTTCTAGGTGTCAAAGGGGCAGTCTAATTAAATAGGCAACACGTAACTGAATGCATTTGAAATATTATATGTAATGATAATATATAGTTTATTTTGAGTTTTGTTCATAGATTATAATTTTGGCCTATTTTGTTCCTAAACATTGGGAGTGCTGGAACACTAGTGGTCACTGTCCTATGATAAACATGTTTTGTAGTTTGGGACAATTAACGAACACATTTGAACAAATAAGTGCTCAGTGAGCTTTAAAATCAAACAGCAGTTTTCAGAAATTACTCTTACAGGTTTTCACTGGTCAGTGAAGCTTTACTGAGTTACATGTTCTCTGACTTCTACTAAATGTAGACATTTAATTTATCATTCATGCAAAATTGAGCACTTATTATTGGGCTGAAACTGCGTATGTTGGAAACGTATTTACACAGAGTGAATTCATTTTTTAATTGATTTATACTGAAGTCTTTTATTGCCTGTTTATATGAAAAGTATTTTTTTTATTTGCAGAGGTTTTTTTATTACTATCCATGACCGGGGACACATTGCTACAATGCTTAAATCCTGGCCGGAAAATATTGTCAAGGTCAGTTCAGTTTTACTTGCATGACAAAGCTGACACTGTTTTGCTCCGAGGTGACTTGGTTAAGGTATTTTTATAAGGTTTTTTGTCAATTAGATTTCAGTGATTTCTTAGCTGCTTTTTTTTTTTGAGTAGAAACAATGGTGTTACAGCCAAAGTTTGACGCTTTTAAACCCTTGTTCAGCTGTAGGCATCCTTTACTGATTAATTGGTCAATTGCACTGAATATTATACATTAAAAAAAAAAGTGAATGCTGAATGCTTTTTCAGACTTTCAGGGAGTCACAGATGGTTGAGGGAGGAAGGCACCTCTGGAGATCATCTAGTCCATTCTGCTGCTCAAGCAGGGTTAGCCAGGGGAAGTTACACGGGGCTATGTCCAGTTTTGAGTATCTCCAAGGGTGGAGACTCCATAAGATCTCTTGACAACACATTTTAGTGTTTGGGTTAATAGTTCACATACGATACCTGATGAGCTCTCTCACAAAAAATATTACTTTTCCAAGTAAAATGACTTTGCCACAGAGTATGATAAGGAGATTACTGTGTTGTCAGCTGCTTGCCATACTGAGCAACTCTTTGCTATAAAAATTGTCCTTTTTAGCACAAGATAGTATTTGTGGGGTTTACTGAGCTACTGAGTTTCTATCAATGGAAACACGTACTTCCTCATACGTATAAGTATGATGAAGTGTGTTATTTGCTCAAGGGAAGAAGAAATACATCTTCGAGGAGTAAGAACCAGGTGGCTGTAGACAGTCCTGTCAAAGGCCAGCAGGAGCGTCTGGCTTTGGTTCTGCTGAAAACAACCATGACAAACCCCAGGAGTCAAGGCTGCTTCTTTTTTTGTGGATAAATTCCTTTCCCTTCCTATTCTGTTTTCATACTGTCGATAGAAAACCGTAAGAGAGAACAATGCTGGTTCTATTGTAACGTGATACTAAATACCTCTCTTGAGTATTCTTCAAAGTTTTATATGAAAGTCCCATTTCCACTGAAGCAAGAGTCTAAAATAGTGTAGCAAAACCACAGTGAAATACTATAAAAAAAATCCTGGGCCTTTGTTGTACTGTTGATATGTTTGTACCTGTTAGAGTTTTTACATGAACGTTTAAAAATTATGGTAAGAAGATAATGGAATACTTAGTACATACAAGTAAAGAAGTGATTTTTACAGTGCTTTTATTTCTTCCTCCAGGCTATAGTGGTGACAGATGGAGAACGTATTCTTGGTCTTGGAGACCTCGGCTGCTATGGAATGGGTATTCCAGTTGGTAAATTGGCACTTTATACGGCATGCGGAGGAGTAAAACCTCAGGAGTGTCTACCAGTCATGTTGGATGTGGGAACAGATAATGAGGTAAATTCTTTTCTGAGGTATAGTGAATATTAGCTGTTTGAAGGGAACTATATAGAAATTTAATTGTAAAAAGTTGTTTTTCTTTGTTATGTTACTGGCTTTGATTATGTGCACTCTAAAAAGTCCTGTGGAAAAGGTTTCATCCTAATACACAACATAGATATGCTCATCCTAATGCACAGTGCAGACTGTTGTGCAAGGCTCAAGTAACTAAGGATGCTGTTGTCTGTAAAAATGTGCTGCATGCATTGAACATGTTAGAAAGTGGTGTGGGAAACTAGATCTCAAATGAGGGAATGATAGGGTTAAAACTGCAATTTAAGGCAGCATCTGCAATATTCACCTTCTGATCAGGAGGATGTCTTTTGTTGTTTCACTTTGGAATACGGCTTCTTATTTTTGGACCATGTGATGCACTGCTTCAGTTTAGTCATACCATGCAGTCAGAGGCTGAGCCTCTTTTAGTCCCCAGCCACCACAGTGGTGAGCAGTGTAGGCCAGGGCTGCTTCTGTTGGGGTGCTTTTCGTTCCTGCCATGGTGTGTCTCATGCTCAGACATGCATACATTGCCCAGCAGTCTAAAATCCCCATCTAAATTTACTGGTATGAGAGACCTTAAACTAAGTTGGAATGAATGGGAGGTTGAGCAAAGAGTTATTTTTGTTGGTTTTTTCAGTGCTGTAGCAGATGCAAGGAATTATATTAGCTCACAGATCAGTGCTGTTTATGCGCATCTGGGCTTTTGCAGGAATGAGGAGAAGTCAGCAGCATGAGAGAAAGCAAGGCTGTGAATCGTGGTTGGGTTACAGTCAGCTCTAGAAGCAGCACAATTGTGTTCTCAGGGTTGTGCTAGCCTGTGCTTCAAAATGTGGGTATTTGGTGGCTTTTTCCAGTAGGGACTGTTTGCTCAGGTGTTTAAGCATTTATCCAACAGTCTCTAACTGAGAATGAGACCTCTGAATTCTGCTGTTGGATTATGAACGGGTGGGACTTCATTGCTGTACCCCTTGACTGACGAGACTGAAAGGCCTGGTAATATTCGTTAATGGGAGTTTGGGTGTAGTTCCCTGCTACTTTAGCCAAAGTCAGGGATCCCCGGGGATCACCAGCTCCCATAATTTCTTCCCTCTAATACTCTTTCTCTCTCCCAGCAGCACATCCCTGTTCCCTCCCTAGTACTGGTGTAGTTCGTGTAACCAAGTGGTGAGCCACTGCAAAGAACCAAAATGACTCAAAAATGATCACGTTTTGTTGGCTAAGCTGCTTATATTAGGTCACGCTGCTGTGGAATTGCACTGCAATTCCTTATCTTAAAAGCTAAATCTCTTGGACAAATAACTGTATTTTTATGCTATGTTTTCTTACTCGAGTCAGGATTTTGCGTAATAAGACACAATAGAAATCAGTCTCATAACTTGAACGCATATTAATAATAATTATGCTGAATGTGTTTTTTGAAATGTGCAGATGTTTTCCATTTAGATTAGGTCCTTTTCCCTTTCTGTGGGAGCTTTAAAATAAGTTTTAAAATATGTATTTTTGGCAACTATAATACAAATTCTCCAAAAAGATTAAACCTTACTGTAAAACAGATTGCAAAACAAACTGCACATTCTCATCCTTGTTGTTTTGTTGTGTACAGGACCCAAAACAGTAACTCTGAGGGGCAATTCACTCAATTTCTGATGATTACTAAAAGCCTTATTACTGTTAATTTTAGCAGAGGTATTTTTAGCTGCGGTATTACCCTGCTACTCATAAAACCAAGGAAAGAAGAGAGAGGCAAAGGCATTTTTAAACAATTGTCTAGATAATAAGCAAGAGAAAAGGAAACTGCTTACTTATGAGTAAAAATTGACCTTGTAGGCAGACTTGCGTGACCAAACTAGTAAATTAGACTATATAATCAGTGTGGGACTGAGCCTCCAAAAGAAGTGGTGTCAACCACTGCCAAAAATAATATGCCTGTTTCGTAAGTCATTAACAAATTGGAGGCAGATAGTCACTGATTAGCTGTATCTGGAAAGAATTGGGATGCTCAGGAAGATTGGATTAAAGTTGAGGCTTTTATTTAAAATACAGTGGTCCTAGTTGCTGTAACCTTAGTGAAAGAATTGAGTAAAATCAGAAAATCTGACTAATCAAGAGTTGAAGATAAAATAACTATTGCTGATTAACATGGTTTATTAAAAACAAATTTAATCTAACGTTAAAGTGAGTTTACAGATTTGTGGTTGACCCTTACTGAAGGTGAAAAATAACACACTTGAATTCATACTGTTCTTTTAGAAAACTGGACCAATGAAAAAACAAAGCAGGCCTCCTGTGTTAGTTTAGAAAATGTGATTTAAAACATGGATTTCTGTGAGGAATAATGAAATAGCTGTAGTTTTATGGTATTTCAGTTTTTTTTTTTTTTCAGCTCTGTAATGTTTAATATCTTTATCAATGACTTGAGGGCGATACTTTTAGTGTCCAAATGTCATGGATGAGACGCGGTTTATTTTTTGAATGAAGTCCAAGAAGACTAATGGCATATTGTATAGAAGTCAAACCAGTGGTGAAATGACATGCCGCATGATGACACTCAGGATGATCCGCTCCACGAGTTTCCCCGGCACTGGGGTCAGACTGACAGGTCTGTGATTCCCTGGGTCCTCCTTCTGGCCTTTCTTGTAGATGGGTGCCACATTTGCCAACCTCCAGTCAGTTGGTACCTCCCCCAGGTACCAGGACTGTTAGCCAGGACTGTTGGTAAATGGTGGAAAGTGGCTTGGTGAGCACTTCCACCAGCTCCTTCAGCACTCTTGGGTGGATCTCATCTGGCCCCATAGACTTCTGCACATTTAAGCTGTGCAGCAGTTCACTTACTGTTTTCTCTTGGATGGAACCTTGATAAAGTTCTCCATCTCCACCATCTGGTTCCAGAGGCCAAGCACCCAGTGATTTGGTCTGACCATTAAAGACTGAAGCAAAGAAGGCATTGAGTACCTCAGCCTTTTCCTCACCCCCAGTCACTATTTCTCCCATTGCATTCAGCAAGGGATGGAGAGTCTCCTTAACCCTCCTTTTGATGTTAAGGTATTTATAGAAACTTCTTCTATTGTCTTTTATGTTAGCGGCCAGATTAAACTCCAGCTGGGCTTTTGCCTTTCTAATCTTCTCCCTGCACAGTCTCACAGAATCCTTGTAGTTTTCATGAGTGACTTGCCCCTTCTTCCATAGGTCATAGTCCTTCTTTTTCTTCCTGAGTTCCAGCCAGAGCTCTCTGTTTAGCCAGGCTGGTCTTCTGCCCTTCCGGCTCATCTTGCAGTTCACTGGGACAGCCTGCTCCTGGACTTTGAAGATTTCCCTCTTGAGAATTGTCCAGGCTTCCTGGAGCCCTTTGCCTGTCAGTACTGCCTCCCAAGAGACCCTGCCAACCAGTGTCCTAAAAAAACCCCTTAATCTAATAATGGGTGCTTAACAGAGGAATGAGAACTGTTTTATTTGGTACCTTGCAGTAGAAGCTCTGAGAAGTCCAGGGCTGTCAGAGCAATTCTGGACCGATTGCATGTGTAAATTCAATGCTGGCAATGGCCAGTTGTGGGAGCTTTGGAAAGATTAATTGTGTGTTAGCATTCAAATGTAAACCATTAAGCATAATTTCATCTTAGGTAGAAATCACTCAACTCTAAAAAACAGTACTTTCATGCAACATGAAAAAGCCGAGACAGCTGGTATTGGTAGAAATTTTTACATAGGCAGTTTCTAGCAGAAGACTTCTTGATGTCCTCGGACCAGCTCTTTAAGAGCTGGAACAGTGGCCACACTCCAGCCATCAGGGTTGCTCTGGTGTCAGAAGACACTCCCGCTGCAGCTGAGATGGCTTCAAACAAACTGGACACACAAACCTTCTCTTGCCCTGGATAGATGTAGTTAAATGGCTGGCTGGTCATATGTACGAGCCATTAATGTACAGATCAGTCATGACAGTCAGTTCACTTTTTGCAGCTGTGTGTCTGAAGCTATTCTTTATTCATATGACTGGCAAATACAGACATATAAGTAGTGAATAGTGCACGAGAGAGAAACATGAGGGATAGATGCTATGGCAGCTACTCCTCCTTCATCTGCCACACTTCATGGACTTGTGGACTCTTATTCCCTGCATGCTTGCTTTGGAGTATTTTTTCCCTTAACTTACTACAAATATTTAAATGCAGGAATGTGGCAGTTCTTACAGTTGCCCTAAATAGGTCAGTGAGCATGACTGGGCTGGCGGTTCTGTTGTGGAGAATGACAGGCATCTGTGGTAGAAGACTAAATCCAGAAAAACCGAGGTGTAAATCCAAGCTCAGTTCTTCAACTCGTGCTAGTTAGCTTTCTGTATTTTCCCAGATTGCTTCCAATTGTCATACAAACTGGCGCCAGCATTCCAAGATTCGTGTTCTTGAAAACCATCTACTTATGAGTGCACAAAAGGAAACTGTTGAGAAAACAGAAACAAACCTGCTTTTATTATTCATATTCCAACCAAAATAGAACCTGGACGGAAGAAAGCTAAGTGTAGAGAAAAACTGCCATTTCACCTTATCAATCCACAGATATAAACTTATCAAGCAAATTGTGTAAACTGTATACAGCTGTAGGGATTTCTAAATAAAAGACAGTCAAAATTGGCTCAATGTAGATGAGTGGCACTTTTACACAGTTTTTTGTGTAGTAGATATGTTATGGAATGGTTATGCTCTCTGAATTTAAAAAGGTCCTTTTGCCATCCCCCTGTAAAATGGTTTTGGAACTGGAGTGATCACTTTCAGTGATAGTTTTACTCTAAGATAGTAGTGGCGTTTCCTGATCCCTGTGGAGAGAGATCGCTCTTGTCTACATAAAAAGGATCTATTTTTGTATCTGATGCATATATAGGGACATTGTTTCTAGGTTATATTCTTCAGGGTGTTCCCTAGTAGTTTTGAGTATTTTTGAAATACAAATGGCACTATGTGTGATCAAAACAGGAGGTTTCTAGATACACAGCTTTTCACTGAGCTGTGTTAAAATGTCACTGACCAAATTAACCTTGTTGGCCAGGAGAGGCTTTTCCCCGTGTTCTGCGAAACAGTCAGGCCAGGAAAGAGGAACAAAGGTAATGCTGTGGCCCTATGGTGCTGAATTGCAGGCGTGAAAATTTGTAGAACTATCGATGGAGTAAACCTGTGGGTTTTTTGATGTTTGGCTACTGCCTGCGTGTGCCATTCTGGTACCAGATAATTGCACTCTCCTTCGCAAGTTAAGTTCTGTGAATTTTTTTTTCCCCCTTTAGATCTTGCTGCTAGATCATTCCTTGGTAGTACACTGCCAGCACTTGAACAAAGGAGAAGATAGATGAATATTCCTTTTTCCTTCCCTTTCCCTGCTTCCAGCTGTTAAGAAAATATTGTGGTGGGATATTACTTTTTTTGGAGTCAGTCATGAGTATTTTTTTCTTTTTTTAGTGTTCAAAGGCACTGAAAAGTAAAGTAATTTCTGAATTACAACTCTGTCTAGCCTATTATGCAGAAGAAAAAAATCCCACATTTTTTTAATTTGCAGGAATTAGTAGTCTCCTCTTAAATCTATTCAGTTATTTGGAGCAGACTGAATATGCATTAGAGGAGGGAATGGACAAGTACAATCTGTTTTTATAGATGTGTCTTCTAAAACTGGGGGAGAGGGGGTGTTGGAGTCATCTTTCCAGTGTGTTTCAGATTCTAAAATAAATATGGCATCACTCATCACTGCTAAACATGCTTTATTTAAACAACAGGGACACCTGAAACTGTGCCAATGTCTGTATTACATTTGCAAACCTAAAGAATGAGCTGGGGAAGGGATGGTACTTAGAGAGCCACCATCTCCCCTCAGGGCAGGGGCTGTTGGGTGACGTGCTTCAGTGGATCACATGCGTCAGTAATTGTTTGAAGATATTTCCTTTTCGTGCTCTTTAATGTTCTCTTAGTGAATAGTCAAAATATGTCTGGTAATACATTCACAACCTGAAAGTTTCAAAGGTTACTTCCACTCAGTATTTTAACTAAGACGTGTTGAGAGTTTGTAAGCGTGTTAATAAATCTAGATTTACCATTTCAATACGTTTCTGCTGTATGCTGCTGATTTGTTGTCGACACATGTTGAACTCAGTCTTTTGACTAAACTGTATCTCGCTTTTTCTGTCCAAATATATTAGTTTACATTAGTCTGATCTGCAGATTCCTAGCTTTCTATTTCTCAGGTATTGAGTCTTGTAAGCTCACCAGGCTGGATTGTCGGTAGACCACATAGAAAGTAATAAAACAGATGAGGAAGAGTAAATGAAATCCCAGGCTTTAGGCAACAGACAAGAAATTATATTAAATAAGCTTGCTTCAAGGCAAACTTGAAATAAATTGAAAAGTAAAGGTTTGTGCATGTGTTCCTGTGGTATATGATATATCCAGAGCAATTGCTTGGCAAGCCTGGTCTACTCTTAGTAGGAAATATTGATAAAAATGGATAATTTTTATCAGAACAAGAGGGTAGTTTGTGCAGGTTTTTATACATTGTTGAGCGTACAGTTATTTTAAAATGAGTGTAATATGGTGACAAAAATTATTTACTATTTATCATGAAACATCTATTTTTTTAATACAAAAGTTCAATTGCTGCCAAATTGCTCCAGATTCTGGGTATTAGTTTTTAGGTGGCATATCCGGTGAAGGACATGGTTAATCATTTAGTTGTGAAGTATACGTGCTGGAAAGGTAATTCATGGAAAACTGAAGGAAAACACCTGTATTATATTTAAATATTCCAATGGAGTTGCATTTTTATAATTTTTTATTGGTTTATAGTTACAGAGGAGTTTTAGCTAGATATTGGTGTTTTATCTGTTGCACATTAGAACCATATCATTGACGTTACTCAGGTCTTCTTTGGCTTTTATACGTATCATTGGTTTTGCATTTTCTTCATGTGTATTTTAAATTTCATGTTGGCCTTTGTAAACCATATAAATCACTGCTGGTTTTGTCTCGTTAATATTTTCATAGCCTGAATAGTCCTCTGTTTGTTCTAGACATGAGGTGAGTACTTCACAGGATATGATAAACTTTATTTTTTCCGTAGAGTAATATATCAGATATGTTCCCTCTGTTACCATCCACTGCAAACTTGAGTCCAAACCTCCTGTACTCCAAGGATTCATGTCTATGGGATGTTCTAAAACAACTGATAAATAGTATTATAGGCTGGGTTTGGGTTTTACTTTATAGATTTGGTGGGGCAGAATTATCATTTAAATCCTAAAGCTGATTTGAACACTTTTGATGTTTTACGCCTCCGTAATCTTTCTCTGTGGGTGAGGAGTTTCCACCTGATTGTGTTTCCTACGAAGCCCCTATGTTGCTGAGCTGGTGAGGTACACCCTGGGATGTATGGACTGGCACGGAGCCTTACATACATGTTGCTATAGTGAGCAAGCAGAGGCATGGGCATAACAGACAACGACAGTTTGCCCAGAGATTTTACTTGGAAATCTAATATTTCAATTTACATGATTTGCTGTTAGCTGAAGTGAGTAAGAAAAACAAACATGCAAACATGCATCAGAATTTCAGAATGTTGCCTCACTTCTAGTGAATAAATGGGGCTGTATGATGTTTTTGTTAACTATTGCTGAAGCTGCGATAGGTGTGATAAAGTGAATATTTATCCAAGGTCATCTTCTGTAGCATGTTAGAATTCTTGTTCTGTGTTTTCTTGCATCTTCACTTTATTTTGACAACATAATTATTGAAGAAATTGTAATTTTTTATGTGCTTTTCTGAACCTTGTGTAAAAAAATTAAACTTTAATTTTGATTTATCAGATTATGTTATTCTAGTAGAGACATTATCATTATTAAAAATAACGAATCAAAACAGTCTTCAGACATCTCTCTAATCGGGCCTCAGTCAAACTCTTTGTAATACTTGACCCCATTATATGGCATCACACGAAGGTGAGTAGTATTTCTTGAAATACCGGTGTTTATAACATGATGAGAGGAGGAATGAAGGAGTACAGTATTCTGCTGTATTTATTTATTTTTATTTCAATAATTATAGTAAATGCTCGTTAGTCCCAATCTACCTATAGGTGCATATTAATTTACCGGGAAGTGTTTGTGCACACATGGATGTGTCCATTACATCATACATGGAGTCAATATATTTGGGCTGTTAGAAATTTCCTATCTTCACAGGACCTTGTCATCAACAGAAATAGTAAAATGTTACTGCTTAGAGAGGCCTTTATTGCAGAGTATGTTCTGTATGCTGGAATACTATGTTTTATTTGGAAACCACATTTCCTGTTTTGATCTTGTTATATGTGTCAATCTGCATGGTAGCTCGCATCTGACTTTTGTCTGTGCTTTTTCTCCATATGGTTCTTTACCTTCTGTCCAGATTGATTCTGAGAGCTATAATCGATTTTCACAGACTTTCTCTTTTTCCCAAATATATCCAATGTGATATGTGCAGGCAGGCCCATTATCAAGATGGATCATGCAGTGCTCATGGAGAGTAGCAGAGCATGACTGAAAAAAAAAAAAAAAGAAAAAAGAACATAAAAGTTACTAGCTAAACAGTTGCTGTCTTTAGTCTTAGTAAGGGAAAATGGCTCATTCCTCACTGTTGGCTTTTCTCCTTGAGCCAGTAAGAGCTCCAAGACCTGCTGAGGTGGACTGCAGCTTTGAGCGAATGCCAAGGAAACCCATGTTAGCAGTTGATGTTGTCTGTTAGGTACCCTTAAAAACACAGTTCAGAAACATTCAACAAGATCTCTTGCATCATGGTTTTCTTGCAAGAAATCAGAAAATAATCTGCTGAGGGTGTATTTTACACAATTATTTTCATTGCTTTTAATAGTAGATGTTGCTAAATTTCAGAATTCACTTCTGCATTTGAAAACTGAAGAATCAATTGTTAATATTTTACTGAGTATTCAAATAATAAATGTCCTAACTTATACTTTTAAGCATATCCTCAAAACTGCATATGGCTTTAGTCAGGAAGGTTTTTTACCCTAAAACCGTTGCCTGAATTGACAATTATAATTTTATGTTTGACTTGTTAGTCTTGCGAATCCAGAGCCCCATCACCAAGCTAGGTAAGCTCTGAGTGACTGAGAAAGAGGTGTGAAGCTTCAGAGTCATCTGAACCAGAGCTAATCACCCTAGGCTAACTTTGCAAAGAGCAGCAGATGCTTCTTGTAGAGTAGCTGTCTCAAACTGGTCAGGTAAATTGTATTTTAAAATTATCTTTTACAGTCTGTTGACTAAGGAAAGAGCTATTGAAATATGCGGTGTAGGTTCTTAACTGAGATAACATGAATTCATACTCAGTTTGCACTTCACCTGCCTCTCTCTGCATCTGACATGTTGCTGTGTGGCTAAGCAGGCTTTTATGGAGACTGAAAATTGGTTTTGAACTTATGTCAACCTCTTATGAGGTCTTTGTGTCTTTGCGAAATGCCATTCCACTGTTTAGTGAGTGAGAAGACCTCAGCAGTGTTCTGTTACTTTTGGTCCATTGTCATCCTTTAAACTTTGCCATTTTGGCTGGGAATAGATGGTATTCATTTTCTGAGACTGTTCATGTATTTTATGAACTACGCTATTTATGAATATTTCTTCCTTGAAATCTTCTATTTCATTAGACCATGGAAAACGTGACAAAGCCAAGATTTTCACATTTACTAAACAGCATATCGGCAATGAATTTTAAGACCCGAGAAGCTGAAGAGGAGAGGGCTTTAGCAGAAAGAACTTGAAAGGTGACATAGGATTTAAGTCTCAGTTTCAGCTGACATTAGAAAGGAAGAGCTCTGAACCAATGTTACCGGCAGTCCTGTCAGTCCGTTTTGTTTCTTCTTACTTCATGTTTCAACACAAATGGATCTATAAAAGAGGTCAGGAATGAATATCTGGAAATGCTTATTTTGGATAGCATGCATGAATATCCTTAGACCAAACTGATGGCAGACTTTCTTTCAAGATACAGTAGACATTTCCAACTTTTCATACTTGGAAGACAGCAAAAGATAGTGTTTGTTTTGGTTGGCTTCCATTCTTCCTGAAACAGTTACTCTAGCTATTTGCCTCCTCAGCAATTTGACAAGCTATGGTGAAGGCAAGAGAGGGAATGAACCATAGATGTAGCTGTTATCGCAAAATGTGGGATAAGATACGTCATTTGTGCCCCCATGGAAGGTGGCCTAGTATCGGGGACAAACCGTGCCACCTATTGACTGTACAGGTTCTCTTAGAAATGTTTGCCTTGCACTAGCAGGTCTGCTTTGTGCACAGAACTACTTCTCCCCTTTTTCTTCTGGTGCTGGGACAGATAGAGACTCAACAACTGAGATATTAGCACCAAAATAATATCATCTAACTTGTTTCAGTCAAAGGGACATTGCTGATGTGGCTTGTCTAGTAGGAAGAGGCCCAACCCGTTTGGCTCTAGTGAAGAAAATGGCTGAGTGTCAGCACAGGAGACAGGGATGTCCGGGTCGTTTTGGTGAAGGACCATGTAGGAGTAGCTTATGGAAGTAAATGAAATAAATAAACGTAAGTTTAGTAGAACTGAGAAAAAGCAGAAGTAGTGATGGAGATTTACAGTTTCATGTGTATGGAAAGAAAAAGAAAACAAAACAAGATATCAGAACTCTTTATATAGAAATGATACGTACTGCTAACGCAGAACAGGATTTCCAGTTCTGTAAATGATGTACCTCTTGCAATGTTATAATTCTGTTCAGTTAACTGTGACGGACTCAAAACACACTTTGTGTGCTGTCAAAATGTGTGAGCTGACGCAATATTAGCAAAATCCTTTTTATTCATAGAATATTAAAGATGAATGAAAAATGAGGCTTTAAGATTTGAAGTTTATGTTATCTTTGTTGTTTACTAGGTGAAGGAAAATTAAGTTCGCATTCTTAATATTATTAGTTAATAGGAAAACTTTTTTTAATGTAATTTTCAAAAGAATATGGCTTTGCTCTTCTCTGATTTACTTTGTTGTTGTTGATTTGGTGTTTGATTTTTTTTATTTTCTTTTTTTTTTCTTGATTTCGAAAGCTGGATGACTCCTTCCATCCAGACATTTCAACTGCCTGTCTTAAATGAAATTTGGAAATGTAGGTGGATGAAAATAAAGGGAGTGATGTGTTTGTTGCTTTATAAAAATGGCGTGGGAAAGTTTGATGTATTCAAAGTGTTTGAAGTACCTGAAGCACGTGCTTGTCACACTGTCTTGATTAAGCTGAAGAAGATGATTTATTAAGATAGCTGCACTCCTGGTAACTTTTCAGGAAAAAAGAAAAGAAAAATATCTCCAACTTTTTAGAAAGTTTCATTGAGTCTAGACTTATTTTTAGGGTAGTATGTAGGCTACTGTGGGTACTATTTTGGCTCTTCTGAAATATTATTTTTTGACCATCTTCTGTGATTTATTGTAAGCACTTACTGCTGGACCTTCAAGTAGGGTCCAGCATGTCCTCCCTTGTGTTTTCTGAGAGCAATAAACTTTGAAAGTTTGGTTGTGGTAATCTTATAGCTTCCAGTTTCCATTGTCCGTCAGCTACATCTCAAAATGTAGCATCAAGGGTATTGTTAAAGATTACTTTATGTGTAACAGACATGCAGAATGAGATTTAGCCATGTAGCTGCTTCAGTTCATGAAGAAAAAGTGACAGTTATTAACTGTGTGGGAGCTGTTGAATGTCGGTAGTGTAGAGAGCTTAATTAAAAAAACCCTTTTGCAGAAAGTTGATGTCAGGGGTCTCAGGAGATTTCTTGTTAAGCGGTCTGAAAATTATATGAGTAAAATACAAGAGAATTCTCAGATTTCTTTGCTTTCTGATTATTATTTGTATGTTAAAATATTGATGATTATATGTAGCATAATCTGCTGAAGTCCTATACATTGTTGGATTCTTCAGGGCTATTGTTTCCTCAATAGGCAAATGATTAAGTTTTTCAAGAAATACCACTGGCATGCAGACAACCATTTGTTTTCAGTTTTACCCTATGAAAAAGTTATGCATCCTAAAATTGTGTCTGATGATACGTTGCTCTGAAACCATGGTTCTGAGCGTCTCCCAAGTTCCAACTCAAATTACAGGTATTTGTGGAATTGGTATTGTCCCTCTCCCTGCAGACAGATGTTAACATCAGGAGAGTTCTCTGAGACCGTTAAACATACTACACAGTATTTATATTGCTGTGTATTTTATTTTTCTTAAAATACACAGAGTTAGGCCTCTCTGACTTCCTTACAACTCTGCTAGATACGGTTCTGGCAGCGGGTCATATGGTGCATGCTAGCCTGAGTCAGTGCAGCAGTACCATCTTAGACATTGTGTTGATGCTCTTTTGTTGCAAAACCATTTATAACCTCCTGAGGAAAAGACAGAAAGTAGTATTCAGTGAGACTAACGTGATATGTCTACAGAAGACAGAAAAATTCTTAGAGAAAGGAGAAGGCTGTTGTCTGAGCTCTGTTAGTGGGAAACTCCACTTTTCAGAGTTTGTCAGGATTGTCCAGAATGGAGCTTTCTCATGGGTGGTTGGGATTTGTGACTCCTCCTAAGGGCTTCCTCAGCCCAGGGCATCCTTCAGCCACTGTTGAATTTATACTGTCTCATGAGAGATGAGGGGGTTTTGCTCTTATTTAATTTATAAAGCTCTTTCAGAAGATAATTTTCAAGCCGAGGAATTGGGAGAGTTTTTTAGCTTAGCAGCACAACCAAAAAATATATAGTGAAATACCTGTAACTATTTATGTGCAATTGTATGTTTCTGTCAATGGAAAAAAAGACAGGTTATAGTCAGATGATGAGGAGGAGGAGGAAGAAGAGTTAGAAAACTCTGGTGAACTTTACTTAAAATTATCTAGGGTCCTTCAAACAATTAAGGATAAACTAAAAATTTCAGGGACGGTTTGTACTGGCTCTCCCTACAAAACTTTCAGGCATCTGTGGGAGATGTAAATTAAGAGTTTTTTTAAGAGTTTTGCAGTAAAGAGCAAATAAAGTGATCACTGAAGTATGTTAGCCTAGGTATGTTACTTGTCTCCACTTAGTGTTCATCCCCGGAATACAGCTGCCTCTGTATTCCACCCATGATGACTGTGCCCTCTTCGTACAAAGCATGCCTTTATTTTCAGATTGGCACAAGTCATGCAGAAAATGGATCTTTCTGTGCTTTTTGTTTTGTATAAATTAAGGAAATTCCAAGATGAGAATTTTTTTCTCCTTCCTCCTGGTAATCAAGTGCCTTAGTAATGACCTGCCTGGCATAGCTACTTGATGTAGCAGTTAAATGTGGGTTTAAAAGAAAGACCTGATGCATCCCTGTGGTGGTGGTACACAAGCATGGTACTGGGAAAGTAACTTTAGTGCTATAAAGATCAGCCTTAAAAGGACTTAGTGATTTTAGTTTTGAAGCTGACTTTCAGTTAACAGATGTTGGCACAATTATATGATTAGGATTGAAAAATTCTTTAGGTTTTTTTTTTTCTCTAGTGTAAAAATTTGACAAAGAAACTTGCTAGCTTTGGAGGCAGGGGTTTTTTCTTCATAAAACCCCACCTAATCCAGTCCTGAGGAAAATGCCTGCTTTTCTCCTTATGAATAATGCGTGGCTTGTGCCGCAGATTCAGTGATGGCAGTTCTATGGTATTTGCTTCTAATATTTTACAAGTTAGGCTGGTCGGAAAACCACAGCTTAAGCTGGTTTACCTGAACGAGGTTCCAATGGCATTTATATTTCAGGGAATGACCGTTATTTTTTGCTCTGTCTTTTAGTAAAGATGTAGTCTGGGGTACGCTTCACTGCTCAGCAGTATTCCCAGGTCTTTCCTAACTGGAAACTGCCATAAAGAACACGGTATGCAGAGCACATTTTGCTAGATTCTCCAATTAGTTTTACTGCAAGAACTTTTTTTTATATCAGTGAAAAGATGGAAAAGCTTTATAATTTTTGTGTGTATCTGTTATACTGTGTAGTGTAAAGGTGAGGAGTAGGAACAAAAGTCTAATTGCTCTGAAAAAGATATAATTAGTCTGATGTCTGATGTATTATTGCCTTTAATTTATAGTATTCAGTGCAAAGTATGGCAAAACATACAGTTAGTGTAGCTGTACTGTGGATTACTTGTAATTTTCAGAGCCAATTCAGAAGAGAAGTTTAGGTGTTGCTGTGAATTCCAGGTTGTTAGGAACGGAAGAGTCAGTTTAGAAAGGAACTTCATTAGGCACATGCTTCACTGATGGGCAGCTGGCTGTAACTGGTATTGTCAGTTTCAAGTGCTAAGAATCTTGAATTACACCTAAAAAGCATGAGACAAACTTTTGATTTCTAAAAAGTATTTAATAATTTCCAGTATTTTGGATATAAGCTAAGAGAGCGACTCAGATGTATGAAACAGACTCAAACCAGAAGACTAACACTGCTACCCACCCTTGCACCATCAACGGCCCTTGAGCTTTCACTACATTCCACAAACTGACTTGTGGACACAAACGCCAGTGCATTGCCTGGCCTGAAGGGCGGACAGCAGAACAGACTCTTGAAAACATCTTGCCTCTTGCTGCAGGAACTTTCCCTCTTTGGATTTTGCGCTTAGTACTCCCTTGCTAAGGACGGCTTGGGTAGCTCGCGCTGTTTTGTGTGTGTGATGTATGTTTTTAAATATTGCCCTTAGGGGGGATGAAAGGTCTTTAGCTTTGCATGCTCATGCAAGGGAATGAGTCTGATTTCTTGGGAGGGCCCTTGCAGTACCCATGACAAGGGAAGGAGGGATGCTGTGCGAGAGGGCAGGAGGGATGGTGACCGCTTGGCATGCAGCCCCCTCTCTGCCCACAGCCCCCACACACTGGGGCCTTTATACAGTGCCACATACGTGTGCCGGAAGGAGCCCATGGAATGTCCTTGGCACAGCCTGGCTTTGTGCAGTCTCTTGCTTGGGGACAGGCTGTGGTAATTTCATAGCATGTTAGAAAATTCCTTCATGAAGCATTCTTTCCAGACATTAGAGTGATTTCTTATTTATTTTGTTGTTAAAGTTTGCTGGAGCTGACAATTTTTCAGCTGGGTAAAACTGTCTGCACGCATGGGAAATAACTAGAATATAGGACAAGGAGCAATGATTTTAAACTAGAAGAGGGTAGATTTAGGCTATATAGAGGAAAGAAATTTTTTACAATGAGTAAACACTGGAACAAGTTGCCCAGAGAGGTCATAGAAGCCCCATCCCGGGAAACATTCAAGGTCAGGTTGGACAAGGCTCTGAGCAACCAGATCTTGTTAAAGATGTCCCTGCTTACTGCAGGGGGATTGGACTACATGACCTTTAAAGATTCGTTCTGACCCAAAGCATTCTGTGATTCTATAAGCAATGGGGTTCAATGCGCAGTGAAAGCTACAACTGGTAATTCCTCTTCAGGTTAGGAAATGAGTAAGCTTCCTGAGCAGAAGGAAAGCAAAGGGTATAAAGGTCAAATTGACAGATAAACAACTCTATGAAAGGAAAGAACAAGTTGGATTGGATAAGTCAAGCCTGTCTGTAAGGAGAAATAATTGAAAACATCTAGTGTAGCTGTGCAAAACTATAGGATCACTATGCACGTACGGAAGAGAAGATATTCCCTTTAGTTTTTAGCACAATCTTAAATTATTTTAAACAGAATTTGAAATAGTGTAACTTCTTTTTTCTAACATTAGGATATTGCTTCATCAGAGTATTAATATTTATATTTTTAACTGTCTCAAAAATGCATAATATTCTTTGCTATGAATATTTTTCCAAAGAAATTGTTCCCTTCAAGCACTGTATTTACAACTGATGTCAAAGGAACAGTATGGATGTATTACCTTTTAAATTTTTTACTATCTTGACTATAGGTCTAGAATTTTGTCTCAACTCTTTAAACTCATGTCCAATGTGTGTGTTTTTTCCTTCTTTATTTATACCTAGAATTGTGATGCCCATTTTTTGGCCTCCTGTTTTGGAGATCCTGTTTTGGCACCTTTTTTTGACATAGTCTCCCATGGGGATCCCCTGGAGGAAAATGAGGTGAAAAGAGAGGTGATGTCCTGTATGTCAATACCTGGCTGTTGGGGGTGTCCAGATACAGCGTTAGCTGAGACTGTCAAAGATGAGGTCTCTTTCTTTGGGGAGAAACAGAGAATAAGGACCCTTTTTTATTGGGCAAGAGGCCCCTTGCAGTTTGCAAATGTGTAGACAAAGGTCTAGTCTTTAGATAGGAGAGGCCATGATCTCTTCTTAGTAAGTGTGTCATGGGGCCAGTGTAGTTCAAAGAAAACAAAATTTAAACAAAATCTTCAGCTCTCTGATTACGAAAGTTCTTTTTGTAAAATACTCTACCCTCAAACCCAGTTGGCATCAGTGTTACTTGGAGCATTCAGCACATCCAAAATTCAGTTAGCATCTGGAAACAGAGAATTTGTTACACTTTTTAAGGGCATCATCCTGTATTTCAGACTTCAAAATAAGCTTATACAAAGAAAAAAAGGCTTCCTAGTCTAATATAAATTGAAATCTTATACATTCTTCCTAATACCATAAAAAACACTTTGCAGCTGTAAGCAGTTCTTGCAGGACAGAAAATTATGATTCAGCATGTTAGTGCTTGCAAACCAAAAATTTAAATGAATGCAGATTGATGACTGGGTAATTAGTATTGATAGAAACTGAAGTTAAGTCCAAAACATTGTGGTTTTTTTTTTTTTCTGACTGGCTAACTCTTTTATTAGAAAAAGATTCACATCGAGTGAAATTTCAATCTTGTGGAGCAACAAAAGAAAAAAGTTTGAAATGTCCAGCTTCCCTGGAGAGCAGAAATTTCCCTATGCTGATCAGCCCTCCCCCAGCCTGTGAAAACTGAAACAAGAAGTTGTTTACAGAAAGACTTTACAGTGTATTAATATAAGAAAATATTAACACTTGAAAAAGCAGCAGCATGAAATGTGTTTGGTATCTGGCATGTGGCATGTCTATATCCCAAAGCTTCTGATGCCCTATAGAAATGTAGTTCTCCTTTAATTTTTTGGCTGTGGCTCTAATAAGAATCATTCCCCATTGTAGAACTGAAGGATTTCCACACTTTCTAGGGGGCACTGAGAGATTCTGGATGCTCTCTACTGCCATCTTTGTGGGTGGAAAGGCTTAGTGTCTTGCAGTTCTTGACCTCAAATTTCCATGAAGCCGTTCACTGAAATATGTCTCGGTGCCAAGCTTGAGGGCAGATGACATTTCAGCATGTTTATTCTCAACCGATGAAACCTATAAGTGTGCAGTTTTCTGTTTCTCACTGGTTTGGCTTTTGTAGCTAAATTAGAGCCAGGTGCACAGCTCGAGCCTTGCTTGAACTTTGATGGTTTGCTGATCTCTTTACTATAAGTGTGCACAAGTGAGATGGTATAAACGGCTTGCCTTTTTCTTAAAACCCCAAAGGTCATTACAGTTTTAATACGCTCAGGTGGTGCTTCAAAGAACTCTTTGTTATTTTACACAGCTAATTCTAAGCAGATCTACATGATATTTCCAGTACCAGAACCTCAATTAAGCCCTTTATTCTTGTAAAACCATAGAGCTTGAATGTACCATATTGCTAAACCTGATTGTTTAAGAACTTTTTTTTTTTAATCCCTGGAGTAAGTGTGTCTAAAAATAAACTGGCATCAACTTCTTCAATATAATTTAATATGCATAACAAACCCACTAATCTGAAAAAAGTAGAGATGTGTTTTGAAGGAGATTTGATTTCCAACAGAACAAAACAAAGTTTAAGCTTTGACAACAAGCTGGGGAACAAAAGAAACCCAAGTCATTGAGGAGAAGTACCTAATCATCATGTCAGCTTGACACACTCGATTGTAGGATGGAACTTTCTTTTCGGTAATCTGTTTTGAAAGCCATGAAATAGTTGATAGCAAATGTTAATCTCCCAAGATGTGTGAACCTTCTACAAAAAACCAACCACAGCAGACCCGGTTTGCATGGTGTTGACCTGAATAAGGGGATAATGTGCTTAAGCAGCTTATTCATTCTTCAGTGCCCTTTGGAAAGGGAGCGGCTTCACAATGGTTTGCCACTCAGGGCTCAGACGTGACCACTGTTCTTTTCACTTGCTCAATGTTTCATTCTTCTGTCTCCGCCACGGGTTTCTTCATACGTTGTTCCAAACAGGACTATAAAGGAACTTTTGGGGGCTATTTCATGTCAAACTGTAACGTCTGTGAAACAGAATGCACTGAGCTGTAAAGGAATTTTGAACTCTGGGTATATACTGGCCAAGCTTTTCATCAGAGATGTGTTGCTGAATTAATTGTTTCTGCTTGCAAGACTTCCCAGGCTGGAAGTTTAAGTATAACCCAGAAACATTTTATTAATTGTTTTAAATATTCCCCATTAAATTCCAGCATCAAAGATACATGAGTAAATTCATGTAATAGTCTTATAAATGGAGTTGTTTCAGAGTTCTGACTTTTTTAGTGTTGCCTGTAGATTTAAATGCTCACAGACATGAAGGTGCAAAAGGGGTATAAGAGCCTACATCTTAGGATGGACCTGTGGCTTGTCCAGCACTTTTTAAACAGCATAACTGTGACCACCGATTTCTCTGGCACTTTCGCAGAATAACTACCTAACTTAAGCTGGTTCCTGGAAGCAATCAGCATGACTCAGTCTTGCCATGAAGAGTTTTAGAAATGTATCTTCAGAAGTCAAAGAATAAAAGGACCAAAGATATCTCCGTGATTATTTTTTTTTTCCATTTTGAGCATTGTTTTACAAAAAGATAAAACAGACATTGTTCAATAAAAAGCTTGTGGAAGTGTGTTAAAAGAGCAAACCAATCTAGGTAGAAGATTCGTGGGTGTTGGAAAGAGGATAAACTACTTACGCTGAATTGGGCCGTGGGGCATGCAGTGTGCTTGCAGAGGACACGAAGTAACAGAAGCCTGCTATCATGGAAAGCTGCGGCAACGGGACTTTAGAAACGGGACTGCTGTTCTTGAGTCCTACGTGATGCTCCTGACAGAGGCTTCTGCCACTCCGCAGTTCTGCTTTCCAAACTTGCAGGCTCAGTCTGGTGGGAAGCTCAAGGCAACTCCCATGGGGTTTCCAAACTTGTCTTAAGATTTCACATTGCTAAACAGCTGCAATTCCTGTGAATGTATCTCCCAGAGTAAAAAAAACTGTCTTTTGATTTGTCAGATTTTCCTGAGGTCATTTGTAGTAACTAGGCAAACTCAAGGGAAATGAAAAAATAATTCCAGAAATAATTCTTGACTACAAAGAAGACCATACAAAAGGGGAAATTACTTTGGAAGATACCTGACATCAAGCTCTTGCCAGCTTTTCCTGCAGTGTGTGGAATAGGTACATCATTATGGTTTTTATTTTGCTGCTAGAATATTTAGAATTACGTAAATACACAGGTAAAATTATTTCAGCCAACAAATATGCTATTTAAATGTGAATCTACTTAGAATTGGTGAAGGGAATGAATAAAATACTTATGTATTATGTAATGACTGCACCTTCATTTACAAACTGATTTTAATTTTGAGCTTTATTCCTTCTCCAATTTGAACACTTGAATTAACAGCTTCTGAAAAACCGTAAGTAATGTAATAGAAATTGTTTTGAAATGGTTATTAATTTGGCAAAAAATTTAGGGAAATTAGCTTTTAATCCTGTTTGGTTCTTTTTAAATATTCTAATCTGATATCTTCATTTTTATGGAAATGGAGAGAAAAGTGAGGGAGAAACAAACATTTCTATCTGCAGGTCTGCATCAGGATACTCCCGGGGTAGGCAGAATACCACCAAAAGTTTACGTTTCATACTGTCTTTAACAGGGACTTGTGACCAGAGGATTTTTCAGTTTTACAGCATAGAAAAGCTGTGGGAAGAATTTAGGCACTTCTCTAAACTACAGAACTCATATTTCTGATTTTCAGCCTGAAGCAGGCTGAACAAGCTTTCCAGACTTTCAGCTTCATGTTACATGGTGAAGGCTCCCTCTTGTAAGGAGAGATAGTCTGTACTTTGCTTTGTGATGTTTCTCTAGTTGAAGCTGGTGTACAAATTTCTGCAGCCTTGTTTGTTTTTTAAATTGGTTTTGCATGAAAAATGTTTAGTCAAGCTCCTGAATGATTCTGCAAGCTGTTTGGGCATGTGTGTCAGGATTGCGCGCTAAATACAACAGAGAAATTAGCTTATTCATTTTCAAAGGCCTGTGAAAAGTAATAGCAAGGAGTGTCTTTCCAGGAGGGTTCCTGGGAAAGCCAAAGTGTTGAGACTGGGGAATTGCTGTAGCTGGAGTGAATTGTCAAAACTGATTGCAAACCACTTTGACCACATTTAGTAATTTGTAAGTTATAATTTGGAAGTACATCATACCAAAACAAGACCTTCCAGTAGCTTGGAAGGAAAAGATCAAAGACTTATTTATGTTTTGACACGTGGAATTTTAGAAAGCAACTCATTTTCTGAATATCAGCTCACCAACACAATTGAAATGGTGGTCTTTGGGAGAGATCTGTGAAACATGATGATAAAAGTAAAGAAAATGGCTTCTTTAAAATGTCAGAGCACTGTCAGGATGTAAGGGGTAAAGAGAAAAGTAGTAACTGAAGCTTCAAAAGGTACTTTTGAAACTTGACTTCCAAGAATAAAATTTCACTTTTTCTCTTGGAAACAGTACGCTTCCTTTGAGACTGGGGTATTTCTATTTCTTCATACAAAAGGGTGTTTCTTTAATCCCTTTGTTGCATTTCTTCAGTCTTTATATAGAGATGGACAAATGGATATGTACTTCGTATGCTTGGGTTAATCCTCAAACACTGTATTGTTGTCCCCTTCTTATTAACTTAGAGTGTAATAGTGTAACTTGCTCATGTAATAGTTCAAACTTGTTTGTTTTTTTTTTTTAACAGACATTGCTGAAAGATCCTTTATATATTGGGCTGAGACACAAGAGAATCAGAGGTCAAGCCTATGATGATTTGCTTGATGAATTCATGGAAGCTGTAACTTCAAGGTATGTAATATATCTGTGCTATTCGTTGGTGAATTCTACTGTGAACCTGGGAAAAATAAAGGTCAGTAGCTTGTGGAAGGAAGACAGAGGTGTTAGGTTCCTGATCATTTTTGTTTTGACCATAGTATTGTATAAGTTTATAATTGCCTGAACTACTTGCCTTTAACATTACAGTTTTGTGGATTCACTGCCTGAGTGGTAAAATACATCTGGAGATGAGTGAACTAGTTTCTCTAACTTCTTTTTATTTTTTTTTTAAATTTGGATTGTTAAGGACTCGCCTAATAGTTTTCCCTGCCTAGCTCTGTGCCTATGTGATTTTTCACTGTGATTTCATATGTGAGATGTCAGCAGCCTGAAACAAGCTAACATACTTGGCAACCACTGCCTCTCCCGCACCAAAACTGTAACAGGACTAAGCTTTCAATGTTTTGGTTTTAAATGTCATGATATGGACCTGTACCAAGTCAGCCCTTTTTCTTGCTTCTTTTTTTCCTATACAGAAAGTAGTTAAATTTATTATTAGACCATGATGCATAAATAGTTCTTCTCACATGTCAAATAACACGTTTGCTCGTATTTTCTCTGTTTGTTAAAATTTTTTGGAGTTCTAGCCCTGCATTCAATGTATATACCTAAAATAGCCGAAGTGCCGGGATCCTTAGCAGAATGTGTTTTCTGCATCTGCATTCCAAAGCTAGGGCTGAGCTGTGGGACCTGGAAATACTTTCCAGCTCCTCACTCTTGGCTTGTACCCCATCTGCATTTTGACTCCATGTCAGTACCTTACCCGGACATGCACAACCTCTCTTCTTTCTGACCTGGTTCCTGCATAAAAGAAACTTGGGCTAGCAGGTAGTACTAATTTCCAGGCCTGAAACATGTGTGACAACACTCTTCCCCATCACACCCACTGGCCGACACTCCCCTGTTCATGATCTTGCTATGGAAGTTGCTGGTTTGGTTCTACCCTATAATGGGTTTCCTCGTCTTCTGAGCGTTCCCTTTCAGATAAAATTGATGTATTTTCATCTTCCTAATAGGAGGTCCAGAGCATTAGAAATTGCTCTGTGCAGCACCTTTTGAGAATCTCTAACTTAACGCATTCCCTAACTCATCCTTTCTTTAAAATGAAGCATAGTTCTTCATGCTGAAGGAAACCATCACAGTCAAAGCGAAGATTATCTCAATAATGTTTGAAGGTCTGGTTGGCATGCCCTTTTTACTTAAACATCTTTAAACACCATAATTTTGAGCAATTTGTGTTTGCCTGACCTTCTGAACTATCACTTCATTCTCAGCTAAATCAGTCATCGTGTGCGGTGGTGTAATTTATTTCATGTTTGAAGGGGGCACTTGCAAATTATAATTCAAACTTTGCATGGTTTACTTGTGAATTGCTTTGGCTGTAGTGTGACATCTTGCATTCATTGTGATAATCATTTGCCAAGGTGAAAAGAAAAGTAATGTAGTTAAGTTAAAGTCAAGTCCATTTGCTCAATAATTTCATAGGTTCCTAAATTCAAATTTGTGTTCAGTGTGTTGCTGGCAGATGCAGCAGTTGCAGCTGATTCTGGTGTGGTGGGTCAGCCTGTTAAAGATGCAGGTCATGATTTGCTTTACTGTGTATTATTTTCCCTTGCCAGCCATTGTGGTGGTCTAGGTAATTGTATACTTCGGTTAAATGCTATTTATCTTTTCCTGGTGAAAGTTTCTCTTGTGTTTTTCCCTTTCTCACTTTTTTTAGCCTTCTGCTGGCAGTTTCACAGAGGGGTGTTTGCTTTGCTAATCTTCGATGCATGTTTGGTCTGTTATGTTTTAGCTTAGTCATATTTATTGTTAGGTATTGCCATGGTACTCCAGAAGAGGCTTTCTTATTTAGCATTGCCTAGTCAATCTTGAGAATGGGACAAGTTCTGGGGAAATCTGTTGTTGTGTTTTCAGTACCATGAAGTATTAATTTCCAAGACATACATTACCTTAAACATCATAAAGTACAAAGCTGTCGTGTATTTTTCATAAGACAACTTTAAAGACAGGCTTTTAAGGTGATGACAAATTTTTTCAAGTTTGAAAACTGTGGTAAATACCTGGTTTAGATCTTTTTCACCCACATAATTCTCCAGAGAGGCCAAATGCTAATAGAAGTGAGAGCCAGGTTTTAGCAGCACTGCCTGGGAACAAGCAGGAGCAGGCAGCTTGTACCAGGCACTGCACTTTGTACAGGCTCTTCATTGGCTTCCAAAGAATCTTCCCAGACATGGACATCATCTTGACTGGTTGTTAAATTTTGAAAATTGAGATTTTTGTAAGCTGACATGACATCATTTATAATGTTTAATGTTGAAACAACACCTTTATACAGCAGTAGATGTTGTGATGTGGAATAAAGAAAATGCTTTATAAAAACCCATAAGGTATAGTTTTATTAACTGCAATACTTGTCTTCTCATCCTCAACCACTATTCACCTCCAAAAAGTTGTTCTTATGAAACAAAATTATTTATGAAAGAGTCAGAATTTAACTACCCCCCTACAACTTAAACCTTCCATTAGAAAAAGATTTTCGTACAGTATGCAGTGGCAGAATGGAACTAGTACAATGTGATTTTTCCCAGATGTGGGAAGGCAGAAACATATGGAAGGTATCTGGATTTCTGTTTACATTAATCCAGTGAACAGCTTTTATTTATTTATGTATGTATACACTTATCTATTCATTTCTCTGGCAGCCAGCAGCTGCCCTCTCTGACTACAGGTGCTATAATTTCTCTGGACATTTCCAGTTGTTTCTTGGTTTTGTGTCAGTGCAGTAATTTAGGGGAACAGGAATATTCTAAATGAAAGGAATGTTTTATAACATAAGAAAAAAAGGATATTTATCTTTATCACTGAAGAATGTAAATCAAACTGTAATTCAGAAACGTTTATTAAGTTTCTGCCCAATGGAGAAATGGGTCATAAAACATTTTATACAGAGAAGTAACATTTTCCAAATGAGAAGTTGTTCTTAAATATCTATGTCTAGAGAGGAAACTCTGTGAGGAAGGATTGCTGAACAAGACTTTGGTAGTTGGGATCTATCCACCACAGCTTCCTGTGTAACCAGATGAAATAAGTCTATCTTTTTATTCCAGTTCCTATTTCTTCCCTACTTGCCTGAGATGATGCAAAGAGAAATATATCAATAGCCAAGAGGTATTAATGTACAACAGTGAAAGGATTTTGTAAATGTTTGAGGGGAAAATATGCAGAATGGAGATGGAACAAGAAATTAAGGCAAAGGAAAAAAGCACCTTTTTAATAACAGGGACTTAAATTTCCTTGTCTGATGCAAAAAGTAGATTTAAAGGGTCTGGAAATTTTTTCGATATTTTGAAGGACACTTCATTTTCACGAATGTGTTAAAGAGAACTCTACCTCGAACCCCTCTCAAAAATGCCAGAGTAGGGAATAATGGCACCCTACCAGCTTGCTTTCTGTTGCAGACCCTCTGCAATGGAAGGTGTTGTTCACTGCGGAGGGACAATACTGACTTGCACCTCTGCTCTGTGAACAGATAGGAAACTTTTAGAAAATTGAAAGAACCTGGTGTAATTCCATAGCTTTTTTCCTTGCCCACATACCACAACCCCAAAGAGTGGTCGGAATAATTATTCTGTTATAAGCTATACTCCATGTACTTGTGATGAGTCAAAGCAGCCCTGTGTCACTGAAATTATCTTTCTGTACGTGCATGATGGTGAGTTTTCAGTTTCACTTCAAGATGCAAATAATAGTGGTGGGCCCTTGAAAAGTAATATCATGTCATTTATGTTCTCTTCTGATCATATTTTAATTAAATCCTTCCCCACTCTCTTTATATGCTGTGATTTTCTCAAGTTTGTGAGCTATAAACCAAGCTGCTGACAACTGTAATTCAGTATGTTCTGTGCTAAATTGCCATGATGTAGTCATTATTCCTTATTTGCCTGATCACATTATTCACAGATGGTAGCAGTGTTTCATTTCACATCATGTGTTACTTTAAAACAGTGGTTTGTGGTAAATACGGTTTATCTAACTTTGAGAACAACTGTGAAAGTAATATATACACAAAGTAAAAATACACAAATACCTTAATAGATGTTCTCATTTAGTAGATTGCATTAGAATTTGTGAATAACTTAATTCATTCAAGCAGCCCTTTCTTGTAGCAAGAAGATATACTGTGAGAAGTTGACACAAAAGGTGCTTGTAGCTGTGCGTCATTAAGGAAGTGGTTGGACCACGCAATGGTTCTGACAGGTTGTGAGTACAAGAACATTGCTGCCTCTGTCCTCTTTTGCACTGTAGTGGTGCAAGACCAAGACTTAAATCATGTGTGGGTGTTACTGTATTGTTCATGTTCAAATGGCCATCCGAAAGCATGCAGGAAGAAGTACTGTTGCAACAACTCCCTCCTATAGCACACTTGGTGACGATCTTTCTGTTCAGAGTTTTGTCCCTCAGTGAGACTTAGACTCTTTGAGTCAATTTTTCAAGTCTGTGACTACCTGCTCCTTATACCATTCAATGAACATTACATTCCTAGTGAAGAGCCCTGTGCACAGCAGGATGGAGAAAGGTGGGTCATTAGGCAGAAGCCCATACACCACCTTGACTACAGTTAAAATTGCTCTTTGAACTTACCTTCAGTTCCTTCCTGTCATTACCTGCAGGGTTCATTTCCAGTCGCTGATGGGTTTGTGTTCTTCCTGAAACTGCTTGGTCCTGGGGCTCAGGCTTCCCTACCCACCTAGACTCCCAGGTGGACTTTGCTTTTATACTGACAGGGAAAAAACATTCAGGAGGATCCTTGTGTTGTTTGCCTATTAAAAAAGGGCCCTCAAAAACATTGTGGTTTTAAAACAGGGACTATTACTTTGAATAGTGGAGAGGTTGTGGAAGAGGAAAACTCAAACAGTTTGATAAGCAGGGTTTATTTTTATTCTAGTTCAAGCAGCTGTGATGGTTTGCTCTCAAATTTTGTGATTGATCATAGTGCCTTGTAGCTATTATCACTTGCACCGTTTAAATTCTCCATAGATGATGCCACCTCTAGGAAGTTTAAGGAACTCGGAACCCTTCCCCAGGCCATGTTGCTGTGTAGGAGAAAAAGAGAAGTAACTTAGCTGTAGAATGTTTTTTGAGATGGGATGTTTGTGTGCTCGTTTGCTGCTCTTTCAGTTGCCAAATCCAGGGCACTCTGAGATGGAAGCAAGAAGACTGGGTAGAAGGCACCTATTTGTGTATATACCAGCAGGCAGGGGAAGCAGGTTAACTAATTCACCCCCAGCATGAATATCCGTATAAACAACACATGACAAAAAGAAGAACATAGGCAAGCAATCTTTCTTTTTGTTACCTGGTGCCTTGTATGCCTCTTCTTTCCTTTCCTGATGATTCATTTGGTGGTTAAATTATGTCTGATCGCTTGAAATGTTACAAATGTACACTTTAGAGACTTTTCAGACACTGTAAGTGGCATAAGGAAAAGCAAATCTGTCAGTGAAGCAAAATCATAGCAGGACAGAGACACACTAATCATGTCAGGTTTATTTGTAGGAAGAGTCCTGTTATTGCTTGTAATGTGAGACCTTAGAGAAATTCCTAGCAAAGATCAGCAGAGGGGCCTTGAAAGAAATAAAACATAACTCATCCCTTAAAGAAAACAAAAAGTAATGAAATCCTCAAACACAGTACTGAGAGGGAAGGCTGTTGTTTTGTTTTTGTGGGACAAGATAGAGTGGGGGAATATTTTTAGTACTTTTTAATACGCCTCTTTTACCAAAACTGATTCTGGAGCTCAGAACTGGATGTATCCATGTTCTAATAATGCTCAGCTATGTCCCAGACTTGCTGCAGTCATTCAAAACCCAACAAGTGAAGAACACACTGTTCTAAAGCTTTTCTTCTCCAGACTATTTTAAGAAGGGATTTTTCAAATGGAAAAGGCCTGGGTAATCTCAGTTACTTTCCTTCCTCTTTTATAGCTCCAGTAAATTGTGAGCAGGACTCTCAACAGAAGTTAGCTGCTGCAACTGTATTGTAAATTGAGTGATTGTTGATTTATTTGAATGATTTGTGCAAGTGTAATGTTTTAACGAGGTTTATGTTGTTGTTACAGAAGTATAGTAGTTTTCCAGGCCATCAGAAGCAGCAGTTTCGTTCCCCTCCCACCCCCCCGCCTTTGGAAACTTAATGAAGTAAAATATCAAATTTTTGGCTGCTGTTCAGAGCAGAATTGTAATAAGATATCTGTCCCTATTATCCCAGCCTTGTCTCTTTGTCTCTCTCCCATTACAAATCAAGAATTATTTCTATCTAGATTTCATCTCTCAGGAAAACTTTCATTCACTGTCAGTCTGGCAAATAGGATCGGGTACCTCAGTGCTTCATCCCCCCTTGGACCTTTACCTCTACCAGACAGCGACATGTCATGCTTTAGGTTTCCCACCCAAACTGCATCTCCTTCCATGTGAGATTTCTGATCCATGGCAGCAGATCAGCTTGTGCCTGTAGGTGCCTCTGCTGCAGCTTGCAGTCTGGGGATGCAGGACACTCACAGCAGTAGGACTTTGGTAGCCCCAGATTTTGCAGAATGCAGCAAAATACTGCTAAGATCAAAGTCAATGGTGTCTTCCTGGACTGAACTAGATGTCCTACCCTGCCCAAACCAATACTGCCCTGCATGAGAGGGCCTGGACCAACCGAGGGCCGTAGTCATCTCCCATCTATGAAAGACTTAAACC
>NW_010431109.1:7156-34129 GCF_000710305.1 Buceros rhinoceros silvestris | reverse complement strand
ACCTTCTGAGGCAGTTGCAAGAAGTTTTTAACATGTGGCTTGTTGACCACCCTGGGTAGATGTCATGGATCACTAGGATCAAGGGCTCACAAAGAAGTTTTTGTACAGTCTTCTCAGGAAATTGCAATGGAAACTTCAGTGACATCCCTGTCCATCCTAGAATCTGTAGAGCAATCCGTATGTCCTTACATAGCAATACAGCCTACTGAAGTGTGGACATACGTCACTTCTGATAATCAGGATACTTCTCTTTTGGTGCTTAACTGTGGAGATAAATGCTGACTTGTAAAATGGAAGTCTTTATCTGTATCCTGGGATTATGACCGTGTTAGTCTTTCAGCTGTGCAAACCTCACGATATGAACTGTCTGCCAGCAATTTGCAGCTAGGATCCGAAAGCATGTCAGAACTGAATTCTGGAGTTGTAGGCATTATCAGTATCAGTAAGTATGATCAATTTAAAAATAGTATAGAGCACCTCAAATTAATTATCTTCTATCTCAAGAACATCCTACTTACAGACTTTTTCTAAGTCTTTTCAGCATAATGAACATAAGTGCCTGTAACTGCATTCTCCATCAGTCTGGCCTCTTTATAGTCCTTAAAGCTGTTGCAGAGTAAAAATTTTCCCCTTTTATATGTAGGAATTAGAGCATTATATGATAAAATTGGATTTAGATGACCTCTTGGTCACAATCCAGTTACCTAGACATAGTGGTTCAGTACCATATTCTGTCTAGCCAATTGCTGGTCCAGATAGCTCAGTTGTCCTCAAGCGTATCTGCCAGCTCTGTGTGGGTGCTGTGGATAACCTGGAGTGTCTCAGATGGTACTAGGTTCCAGTGTTTGGCGCTAGGTTCCATCACTTATATCAAGCCCCACTGTCTATCTCTGGGTGCTTGAAGGCTTTCAAACACTGGCTCTGAGTGACCTTCCTAGTGTGACACAGGAAGACCATAGCAAATGGAGAAGAATCCTAAATATCCTGAGGGGTAGCCTTCCACCTATAGACCTGTCCCTGACCAACTTCTCCTATGGTTATAGTTTTGGTAAAATTAGAGGTTGCATGCAGATTTTGCACTTGACTTGTTTTGAATGCTTAGAACTGCCTCTCTCCTCTAATCATGCAGTATCCCTCTGCCAGTTTTATGCCAATAAGGCATACTGAGAGCTCGCTTAATTGGAGGGAGCTGAAGACTGTTGCTTTTAATTGCAAGATCATGCAGGTTTTTTTTTTTTACTGATTCACGGTCTTTTTATTTAATCTAGAAGTAAGGAGACAGTATTTTGTATCCACAGAATTTTGACACTTTTTGGAAATTCCAGACGTGCATTTTATTTCTGCATTAGCAATCGCTAGTGTTTATACATCACTGTAAAAAATATTAGCCTAGAAATGGCTAAAAAGTGCAATATGACACCTCAGACCCACTACCATATGTAAGTGCAGTTAACTGGGACTTCACTGACGCCCACAGTGGTGCCAGTGCTAACATCTGAATAAATCATGTGATCTGTTTAGCTAATGTGTTTGTTTAATTAGAAAAGTTCTTTGTGATTTTGCAAGTGAGTTTATTTGAATAACTGGATTCCTGGAATTCCAAGGGATGCTGATCTTGTCCCCCAGAAGAAGATAACAGTTATGTGGCAGATCATCTTAATTTAACTGAGGGTGTATGTGAGAGAATAAAGGAACACATTTTGAAAAATAGACTGGGGTTTCAGTGGTTCAAAGATCTTTTTCTCCTAATCTCTTTTAGATCTTGGTAATAATTAGGGAGAAGAATTTCTACTGCTCTCCCTGCATTGGCTCGTGCAAAAGGAAATTCTTTACTGTTCTATCTCTGGCACTGTGTTACTTTGATATTTCTCCTAAAAATGGGATTTAGCTTAGTACAAAACCAGAGAGTTATCTGTTTCAAACATTATACTTTGGAAACTGCGAGAGAAGTATCACTTAATTGGCTAACTTTATTTCAGAATTTGGTGGATTTTACTATCAAAGTTAATCATTCATGTACTTGCTGGTCTGTAGCAAGCCTAAATGGCTACTGGAAAGAGATGGCTGGCAGGGTTTCCTGAAAATAAACTATGCAGATTTTAATAAAACTTGTGTTAAATGCTGCTAGAAAAAGTTAAACCTTCTCTCTAGAATCATAGAATCACAGAAGATATTCTTTCTGCAAATATTTAGTTTAATAGTGCTTTAAAATTCATTTTATTATAGTTGCTTTGTGATTAATTCCTACTGCTACAAGTAAATTCCTTCTCTTTTTTTTTTTTCTCCTCAATTTAAAGATCTTAATGGAATAGATATTTGGAGTCATTGCTTTTGCTTGGGACAGCTCTGATCTAGAAAACATGCACAGGAGTTGTTTTCCCTTTTCCAAAATGTATAAATAGAAGTAAGCTTATTTGTCTGTTAGATAAACTGAAATGTTGTGGTAGTTATTAATACCAGAAGAGTCTGCAGATCTGAAAGCATATCAAGAAAAAATGCAGGAAAATACCACTCTTTTAATAAACCATTAGGTGGCACATAAAATTAAACTTACATTGTATTAATTTTAGGTTCTGTATAAGCTTTGAAAATGTTAAACCAGTTTATTTTTTGCCTACATGTTGTTTGGGTATGTGGTTCCATCCTTAAGGATAGAAAACGCTTGTGGAGGAACTCTCTGAAATACTACAGTTCTCACAGTAATCTCATCTCACATGATTTAATGAACTATGAGAATCTTCAAATTTAGCAATAATATTTAAGTCCACTTGTATACGTATACTTTGGTCCTGCACCATTGAAATGAATGGATTTTTAATTTTTTTATTATTATTATTATTTAGCTTCTTTCATATGTAGAATAGAAAGCCTGCCTTGTTAGAGGTTTTACATTTGTCAGTCCTGGAGTCATCTGAAAACTCATGGTGTCCATTTCTGTGGCTGGGCATAATGGTCCAGACATTTAGAGATCTTTTTACAGTAACAGTATCGAGTTTTTATTAAAAGGGCTTTGATTAATCTTTTTTTCTGAAAAATTGATGATGATCTGAGCATGTGTTTGACTTCTGGAATACTACGTTTCTTCAGCTGTGGGGCTTCAGTGGTTCAACTAAATTTATACTGGAAAATAAACTTAGTTAAATCATCGATCCTTCACATTTATACCAGCCGATTTGAGAATGTCATAACAGTTACAAAGAAGTGCTCTATTATATTTGCTAATGATTCTAAATTTGTATTAAAAAAGGTGATTTTTCAGCTTAAGCCAGGCTTCACAGTGTTAGGATTTGTTTTCTTTTCCTTGCCAGAAGTGTATGGAAGCTGTAAATTACATATGGAAAATATTTTTAAAGAACAGTATTTTCAGGATAGGAGACCTGAATGCAGCTGCTTTGGTATATTTTCCAAATCAGATTTCAAAATGGGAACCAGCTGCTCATCTGTTGCTCTTAGCTATAATGCCAGCATATGCTGGTTGCTGCACGATGGCCGTTTTTGAAATAATATACATGAAGAATACCGGAGAGGATCTTGATGTCAGATTCAGTTGCAAAGTATCCTCACCTGGCTGTGGCGCTACCTTCAAATGCTGCAGGCCCCTATCCGAAAGGCATTTGAGTTACTTGCCTGCAAATAATCCAAAATAAAACTAATGAGGGAATCGTGGTGTAGAGCCACCACTGTGCATGTTCAACCAGCTTTCTACCTGGATTAGTCGAGTTACTCGCAGCTGTGCTGTGCGATGGCATTAGCAGACACCAGTGTCTGAGCAGGCGGCTCCTGTGCCTCGGTCTCTGGACGTAAGAACTGACTGTTTTCCCAGATGCCTCCTCCTTTGAGCTCCATAGGCAGGTATGCTTTGATGCTGGTCTTTGGCACAGGAAGGAAAACGGAGCTGGAGGTGGGAAGAGGTGGGCTACATGGCTTTGCTGTTGTTATTGTTAATTTGCAGGGAGTGTGGTTTTGGTTTTTTTGTTTTGTTTTTTTTTCTTACATAAGACCTGCCTTTGCAGCAGAGGTGCTGACAAACAAGTTAAGAAATCTAGGTTTGACTGTTAATAGAAGTCAAACACAGGGCTGCAGTGAACAGCGTGTTCTTAAGCCCTTTAATTTAGACTTGGGGCTAAGTTCCTTTGGTCTGAATGAAAGTTTCATGTTTAATAAGTATCACAGCATCTTTTTGTAGGGCTAAATATTATTTCATATTTTTTCCTTAATATAAAAACCACAAACCTTAATAAATTGGGAAATTTGAAAAAGTAGATTTGATCAATGTCAAAATATGCTGTAGTATTTCTTTCTTGTTTTATTTTAAAAAATATATTAAATATTGTGGAGACCCACTAAATTTTGTATATGAAGAACAGCAGCATTACAGCATATATAAAAGACGTTTGCTTTGCCCAGATCTCCAGAAAACCCTATTTTGGCTTTTATCTTCCAAGAAACTTCTTGGTTTTTTCCACATGAAAGAAATGGCTATACTTTGTCCACAAAATATTCAACAATATTCCTGTTAGAGTGGCTTCATAAAAAAAAAAAAAAATCTTGTCATACTTCCCTTGGAGTCAATCCCCATAAGCCCTCACTGAACTCAAGGCGCCTTCTGCAAATACTCAGCATTGGTGCACAACTTCTTCTTCCACAGGACATGTTGTAGCTATCGTTCTGCTTCTCTGGGCTTTTGTTGCATTACAAAATATCAGAATAATGGAGTTTAATTGCAGTATTGATATGAAAGCATGTTAAAGAGAAAACCTGAGCGTAGAAGACAAGGAAAATGGCTGCATATCCTAAGACTCAAGTACCTGCACATGGTTTTTGCTTTAGAATTAGGTGCTAAAACAGGTTTTTCTACTCTGTGTTTGGGAGCAGGAGGTCAGCTGGTAGAGAACAAGGAGTTAATGTGCATTTAAGCAGTTGAAAAGGTTACAGGGGCTATATTGTTTTCTCACTTGAGGCTTGTTGGCAGCAGGTTTAGCTTAAGGAGCAGAGGCAATGTCAAATAACCACTTCACAGAACATGGGACAAAACAGATTCTTGACAAAGAACGTAGTCTGTGCTCCAAAGAAAACCACTGAAGTAGTTTCAGCTTCAGTAAGCACTGCTACATTGTACTATATAATTGTTTTTGAATGTCATCTCATTTTTGTCGTCTTGCCTTCTTTTTTTTGTTAGCAAACCTACTGTGATTGTAAAAAAAATTTTTTGACTGATAAACATAGCGATATCACTCGTGGGGCTGGGGGTTTTGAGTAATGTTTTGTGCCTTAGCGTTTGTCATCGAAAATACTGTTTGCGTATGGGTGTTTTAATGGGGTTTTGGGTATACAATTTAACTGCAGTGATAGAAACTAAGAAAGGCAATAAACATATAATTAAAATTCGATGATACCTTTGAAGAAATATTCAGTTCTTTAAGATAAAATTTAAAAATGAATAACTAAGATTAATGAAACTGTACAGGCTTTAGGTGTTTTCTACTGCATGTCTTCTCTGCGGTTACAGAAGTGACTTTGGAGCTGTTGACTCTTTCTAAGAGAAATGGTTCAGGCTAACTTGTGCTTATTCCCAAAGAAAAAAGTGGGGGTTTAGAGAAGGCATCAAATTCCACTCCCTTGTCAAATACGTATGTATAGGTGTTTCTAACATAGTCCCCCAGAAGGTGAGTTTATGACGTGTGTACAAACATTGGTAACTCTCACCTTTGGATAAGGATTATTTATAGTACAGTATAGTTATGAAAATAAAAGGGGCTGACTTGTGGGTGAAGTAGGAGGCAGAAAACCAGTGCTAGTGTTCTACTCACTTGTCAGTTACAAAGCAAGACAGTGCCATGAACTAATTTTGAAGTTTTGAGCGGTCCTGATGATATGAAAAAAGACCTGGCTTAGATTACTTTTATCATTGTGAAATGTCATTCCGTTTCTGGCAGTCATAAACTAATTACCACCTGTGCTAGGGACATTCATCATTTGCAGCGCCTGATATTTGGATTCAGGTTGTGCCTGTGGTTGAGGGCTTTGTTTAAATATCATATGTTCATGAGTCTGTGTTTATTTATAATAAGCTTAATGTTTGTTTGGGGTTTTTTCCTCATTTGCAGTTAGGTAATTAAGTCCAGCATTGCGCTGCTCAGAGGTGTCACTTTGAGTCTCACGCAGGCATCACTGTTACATCTCCAAAAGGAGGATGTGAGAGGACTAGAGGAGATGGTCCTCTGCTGGGCAGAATTTGATGTTTCCTTTTTCTATGCTTTGTTCTTCTGTGGACTGTGTCAGAGGACCACCAGTGGGTTATATTTTTTGCACTATTAAATGATAGCTGAGGCTCTTGACTGTAGAGACCACTGTGAATGAACTACACCACTGCTAAATGGATGCAACTTCTGTCACAGCAATGCTGGGTATTAAGAATAGTGAAGGCATAAAAAAAAAAAGAGAATTGCCAGACTTTGTAGATTCAAGCATTCCCAGTGAAGCAGCTGATGGCAGAATGACCAAATGCTTATTTTTTCCCCTAATATGTTATACATCTTAGTTAGGTTTTGAATGTTATTGGCACAGTTATTTGTGGTCTGCTTGAATTTTTTCTTCCCTAGTGGGTAGAATCTGTTAAAGACAATAATCTTGACTAGTGTGATTGGCTTGGATGTTCTTTGCTTGACACAATAGCACCCTACCTCACTGGCAAATGAGAAAATGAACCCTTATGCTGTCTGCAGCAGACCATCTACTGCAGGTGGTTAGCCCAAAACATTGTGCAGTTTGTAGTCCAAGCAGTGCCTGAGCTCTAAGTTGGTGTGGAAATGCTGGACTGCATGCAGTAACAGTCTGCAACTGTTCATTGACTCACCCATTCCACACTTTTTAGCTGCTTATACTTCTGTTCTTGCTTACCTCTTATAGGTGCCTTCTACTAGTGGTATCTCATCCTGTTGTCTTCCTGATTTTAAGTTTCAGTTCAGCTTCCTCATTTATTACCCACTTCTCTCTGGAGAGGTTTGTTCAATCCTAATCTTACCTGCGTTCTTACCTATAATTACCTCCAATCCTTCTATGTCACAGCTGTTCCCTCCTTCATATCCTTCTGGTAAGTTGGTAAGTGAATCTGAGTCTGAGGTTTTCTAGAAGTATTGGTTTTGTTATTTAATTCCTTCCTTTCATGAGCTCCGAACTTCTGCTGGCTGGGTCATGCTCTTGCTGGCTGTGGTATGTCCCACAGCCTTGGTTCCTTGGCTGGCTCTGTCATAGCACAGCACAGGTCCCTCTCTTCCCAGTCTCTTAATAAGGGATAAGGAGATGATAGGACGACTACTGCTTTTCAGCTTCTTTACTACTTCCTTGCTATCTCTGTCCCCAGTAAAAATAAGAAAGGAATGTCATAGCATAACTAAATTGTGTTCATTCTTTCTCAAACTAGTTTGCTTCCATATTTACTCTCAGGAAGGGCACAGGATGGCTTTTTTCCTTTGGACATGTGGACGTTTAAGGCAGAGATTCTGTCATCTGCCACCATCCAGCATGGTGAGGCATCAGCTCCTTTTGTCAGCCTCAGGAGTATATGTATTTAAATAGTTTTTATAACTCCTTTTATATATCACTGAAGCATCTCAAATTTTGCTTCTTATGCCTAGTAGCCTTGCTACTAAATAGTAAGGACTCAGCAAGATATCACCTTTATAGTCTCATTTTAGATAGAGTGATTAATACATTGTATGTAAGAAGAAGACAAAGTTTCTTTCCACAAACATCTGTTTATGATTTAAACTCTGCAAAATATTAAAAAAAAAGTTTGTGTGGTGAATACTGACTTAGGACTTTTATCACGTACTCTACTGTTCCAAGGGCCGCTCCTTCACTGCTGTTAATTTTGCTGGTACAATCCCAAATCTGTCATACATAAGTTTTAAAATATTTGTCATCACATAGCCTACTAATAAACAAAAATTAAAAGTGAAAACCTGGGGAACCTGTAATATTTCTTGAATATTGATGCTGCTTATAAAATTTAGTCAAAAGCATATAGTCATAATCAGTGAGTTGTGCTGTAAATACGTGACGGTATTTGAGAGATCAGGTTTACTCCACATGGTTTTTTTTTTTTTTTTCCTCTTCCTCTTCTGGTACGTGTAGCTGCTCCTTTCCAGTGTCAGATCTCACCTGTTTTCCATGTAACAACCAGATGGTGCTAATGCCTGAGGTGCAGTCCCCTTTTCCACAGCTTGCTAGGTCTCTCCCAATTAGTTTTGCTCTGGTCAAGTAGTGACATGCAGAGCTAACATGTTTAAAAGGATCCAGCTGAACATCAAGTTTTGTGCATCCTCCCTTCTGCACTAACATGCTTCTTTCTCTTCCCTACCTGTCCTTGGACCAAAGAGAAGTGTGTTTGGTCAGTGTTTAGGAGGCTTTTAGGCATCAACCTTAATAATATGCCTTGACTTTTGGTCAGCCTTGAGGTAGTCAGTTGGACTATATGATCGTTGTAGATCTCTTCCAACTGGAATTATTTTATTTTCTTTGAGCTTTAGCTTTTTTGAGAGTACTTATTTTTCACTTTATATGATGCAATATGGTGAGGAGCTGTTCTCAGTGTTAATGTAAACATGGATGCTATAGTTTGTTTGTAGTGTTGCAGTCTGAAAAAAAAAATGTTGGTTTTTCAGACATCAGGTGTGGTCCAGATAGTCCTGGTTAGGGTATAGCCTGTTCTTTTAGCAGGAAAAGTTTGTCTCTTGGCACAAAGAATAAAAGCCACAGCAACACTTACTGGATCAGTGTTCAAATTTATATCAAGCAAATGCTGTAAGAATATCAGGAAAAATATGAGATTCCAGCATGTAAAACCCGCTTTGATCTGTTAAGAAGTACTTTGAAACTACAGAAAGGGCGGTAGAGATTTTTCCTGGACTAGAGATGAAAGCTGAGGGCTGATGAGGACATTTTTTTAGGACAGAGTGAAAGCTACAGCATCACTCTTCCTCACAGAGAGGAGATTCCTTTGGAGCTCAGATCATGACATTATTGCTTCAGGATTTTTTCTAGAATTATTGCTGGAGTCTTGAGCCAAGCTTAAAAAATTTAGTTTTGGGTGCTACGTTTAAGAGCCCAATTCTGGGTACGTTTGGCTAGTATATGCTAGCTTTCATGATTCTTCCAGCCTCTGTTGATGCTTGAAGGCTAAGAAACAACATCTGGACGTTGGCAAATGGACTTCCAGAGCTGTTACTTGTAGGATTTCTCTGGGTGGGGATTGTTACTCTTTATACTATTCAGTAGCTCGTATGTGCTAAACTTTGTACGCTGGCTTTGAGTGAGTAAGGAGAGTCCTGTTCGTTATGTTTCAATGGTGTAGCTATTTTCACAGCACTATCCACACTCTCAAACAGGAATTTCATGGAGGAATTCCTAGAGGCAATCTCTTCTTACCGTTCTGAGTTGTTATCCCAGAAATTATACTTTTGAATTTGCAAAATCTTAAATGCCTTTTTTAATAGCTCAAAGAGAAAGAAACTGAAAATATTTTTGAGACATCTGTACTTTAATTATTTGGAGATGGGTGGAGACTTGATTATTTAGCTGAATTTTGACAAGATTTGAAGCACTAGCTTCAAACTGAATGCCAGGAAATGTAGACGTTTTAAAAGATACGTGTGTGTGTGTATACATTTATAAAACAATAGTAATTCCAGAAGTATAAAATTGGCTGTAGTCCTAGTTTTTCAGTTAAAAATAATAGTGCTGGAGATATTGAATGGAATCTCATGGCATTAAAACTTTTTTACCAGATCATTTCTAGATGCTTTTCTTATTTAGTAGACTCTAAACATTTCCAAGAGCTCATTATTCCCATCTCTAGGGAAGAGACTTTGCAGACAACTACAGCTATTGTACAACTTTCCTTGCCTTCTTGAGGGAAGTGGGGGAGGGAGCAGTGTAATAGATGTGTGTTTCCTGACCAAGAATCCATCCCAGTGTCAATGTCTTTTGAGAATTTGGATGAGAAACTGAGTAAATTCAACAAAAAACCCCACCCTGATTACAGTAGCTAATGGCTTGGTCCAGGTGATCAAGTTTCCTAGATCTTATAGGGCAGAGATGTAGATTCAGGGGAGACTTCCTTCTGTTAGCATTGTCAAATTGTGAGAAGTTTACAGAACTAATCTCAGTTCACCATGTGATCCTAATTTTCAGCTGAGTTCAGCCTATCATTGCCTGTCAGACCCCTTTGACAAAAGAAAACCAAAAGAAATTGGCTGGGTTTCTGTGTAGGAGGAAATTTTCCAGAATTCTGGAGGCGAACATTGAATAGCGGTGTGATCCCCTACCGACAGCAGTCTCTGTGTTCGGTGGTTGTCCTTTCACTATGTTGTCAGGGTCAGATGGCAATTTTTGCCATTTGTCAAGTTAACATTTTGCAATTTGTCATTTTCATAATATAAATCATCATTTCTATTAATCATTACACCTCAAAAATAATGAATATACCGCATACTTTAATGCTAGGATAAATGAACAGTGATATTCCCGACTGTTTGCTCCTATATGAGCTTCTCTTTTGACCTGTTAAATGGAACATTGTAATTGTAAGCCAGTAGGCAGTCTAAGCAGAATACTTACTCATGCCATTCTTATTTTTTAGTCTGCCTCCTCTTTCATAGCTTCTTGAAGTAGGAGCAATGGTCTCTTCATTACCTTTTGCATTGCTTGAGCACATGATTGAATACGATACGTGGTTCTGAAACAGTTTGTTGGCTGTTTGCGATTTACTTTCTATTTACTCTTTTTTTAATTTTAATGGACAGATGATCCTGCCAGAATGTTTTATATTTTTAGCTACTAAGGCCTACCAACACATAAAAAATATTAATCAGACCAAGTTTTAGCTCTGTCTTTAACTCACGAAGATGTGGAATTTGGAGACTTAAGGACCAAGGAGAAACCAAGCTCTAAGCTATCTCATGTAAGAAAAAGATTATTAGTAAGTATGCTTTCATTAAGGGTGTCTGGATGAGCTTCTTTGATAGCACATGACAGTTTGCATAAGAGAAACAGCATCTGATGGCACGATTCTGATTATATTCAGTATTTCATGGATCATATGCATCCTCTGAACTGCAATCAGCAAGTGAAGTATGGATTTTGGGGGCCGCCTCAGGTGCCACAGTGAGTGTTTAGTGTGTGCATTTAGGTATCCGTCTGATACGGTACAGGTTGGAGCATTATTTAATCTAATAACTCACATTTCTTCGTAAGGCTTCTTCCCATGTAAACATTTCTTCCCAGAATGGTAGCATGTGTATATGTGTATTTGCTTCTGCACAACTGAAATAAAAATGGTTGTAGCATCTTCCATCTGCTTCCTCCTTGCATTTCTGCCAAAATAAGTATTTTGAGAGCTATCCAGAGGTGGAGTAGGGTGAGCACGTTCACTCATTTACAGGCACCCAAGCTGACCAAGTAAATCTAACTACACACGTGAACATTTTAGTACTGACGAGGACAACAAAGAACGGAAGTCAGATTGTTGGCTAGTGAAAGGGTATTAACTAATCTTAAAATGCAGATGGATCTCCATTCAATAAATCGTAAAGAAGGGACTTAAACTTACTGAAGAACTGAGATTTTATTTTTTTAGGCAATATATCCTGAACATATTTCTTTAAACAATACAATTCTCTAAAGTCATTGGAATATGTATGTATTAGTGACTTTGAATGATTAGTCATAGAGTTTACCAGTAATTACAAGTAATGGAAAGGTTTTTGCTTCAAACACCAACATGAGAGAATCTGGAATTAGTATAACTCTTTTCGTCGTGATTCCCCCCCAGTCCTTCCAAAACAGTGTGGCTTGGGTCTGGTTTCAGAAGTACTGTATCCAGTAAGAATTCCAGCAGCTCATCTCTGAAAAACGAATTTACAAAGATCACTAAAATATATATAAAGTTTTTTGGTTGGATTAATATTCAGAAATCCAAAGAATGAGTGAATTATATGAAAAAATGCGAGTAATATATATAGAAATAGAATTTAGAAGAAACGTAAAATCTATTCAACTATTTGGTACATTCTACTTTCTCAATACGCCAAAGTTTGTATCTGAGCCAGCTAATTTGAAGCGCGTGTATTCTGCAAAGTCACAGAGTCACAGAATCGTTTTGGTAGGAAGAGATCTTTAAGATCATCAAGTCCAGTTGTTAACCCAGCACTGCCAGGTCACCACTAAGCCAAGTCCCTCAGCACCACATCTACATATTGTTTAAATACCTTCAGGGATGGGGACTCCACCACTTCCTTGGGCAGCCTGTTCCAATGTGTCACAACCCTTTCCGTAAAGAAATTTCTTCCTAATATCCAACCTAAACCTTCCTTGGCACAACCTGAGGCCGTTTCCTCTTGCCCTGTTGATTGTTGTAGAGAGTAATGAAGTCATGCCTGAGCCTCTTTTTCTCCAGACTAAACAACCCCAGTTCCTTCAGCTGCTCCTCGTAAGCCTTGCTCTCTAAACCCTTTACCAGCTTTGTTGCTACAGTCATATCTAAGGATTCTAGTGTAGGTGTATCCTTAATTTCTAAACGCCCTCAAATAAAATAAAAACTATAGCTGTTAGTGTGGTGCCACTATGATCTAAAATAATGTAATGTTAAATAATAAACATAAATTTATCAAAATAAATAACATTTTATATATATAAAATAACGAGAAATTGGGAGGCCATTTGGTACTCATCAGAAGTTCACTGAGGAAGACCTAAATAGTAATGTGAAAAGGGTAGATGGCATTGAGCTTAGCAGAAGATTATAAACAGTTTCAAAGCATGCGCAGCCACTTCTTTTTCTCACCTAGTTCCTCATTATAAGAGCTATAATTTTATGCATTACTCTTTTGAGATCACTGATATAATCCCCAGGGTCTTGCATATTTGAGGAGACTATGAGGAGGAACCCTTTAAAACTTTAACCGCTTGTTTAAAATAGAATTAGAACACTTCGGAGACCTTAATTTAGTCTCCAAATAACCTTTTTTCCAGTTATTGTCAATAAATATTTGAAGGTAAGTTTACCAGTGAGACAGTTCGGACTGAAAAGTTTGAACTTGCTTCAAAGGCAATTTTTAAGAAAGCTAAATTCACAATGACAAAATGCAAACCACAGCCACTAGCACAGGCTACAACAGTATGTCCAGTGTAGGTCAGCAGAAAGCATTACCAGTTTTTCAATATAAAATGCAATATATGTTCATACTTTCCCTTTCTCTCTAGGGATTTCAGAAAGCTCCTGTTTGTGCAATGAAAGCAAGAGTGGCTATTGTTTCTTTTTGATGACTTCTGGAAAAAACATTGCTCTTATAAATATACCTTTTTATAGAGCTTGAGTGTTCCACTTCTATGGCAAAGTTTATAAACGTTCCTCCAATTTTTCCCAAGTGTAAGTCCAATTAGGGGGGATTTTGAAGGTAATATGTGAAGTTTTGACTTCATTTAAATACTAATAATGCTGACAACTTTTGTACTATCAAGGAGACATGAAAAGGGGTTTTGTTAGTCTTTGAAGGTTTGCTCTTTGCATGGAGCTTTGAACATTGTGATGTATACAAACTATATTAGTAAAGTTGTAGAAACATGAATTTAATTGGTAGTAATAATTTAAGTTTCCCTTAAATTTTCAGAAGAGTTAATTGAGTACTTTGGAAGACTATTCTCTGAGTTTTGTTTTCTTTCATACCTTTAAACACATAATACTGAATTTCATCAGTACAGTTTTAGAAGTCTGTGATATACTTCTGACCTAATTTTCTGTGGTCATTGCTCTAAGAATTTTTTTTTCCACTGTGAACTCTTCCTTTCCTGGTCCAGAATAACCAGAGTCATCCATCACATGTGAATCTGGAGAGCAACCAAGCAGTTGCAACCCACTTTTGTAATGTCAGTGTGATATGTCGGAACACCATGTGTGCTAATGCTTTATATTTGAGTGGGAAGTGTTCCAGTTTTATGCCAACCATTTCGAGACCAGGATAATTTTTCTTAAAGTCAACTATGTGAAGCCTGTGGAGCCCTCCTTAACTTTTATTAATTTGTGTTTTCTTCTGAAAGATAATTGTTTACTTTAGCTTGCTGTGGCCATCTGCTGCAGGTTAAACGTATATTTATCAATTTGGGTTGCTGATTTACTCGAGGAGCTAATTGGAAAAACTTTTCATTAACACAGAATGCCAATCTTCTGGCATGACCCAAAAGTGCTGGGTGCATTTTTTTCTGGAGAATCTCTGATCCTCTTACAATAAGGCATGGTATGGAATTTACCTAGATTCTTGCTGTTTTATATAACTGCCCAGGGAAGAACAGAAAGAAGGAAGGATTCTCTCTGAGGAATGGCAGGTCACTGTTCTCAGGAACTGAAGAGTCTGGCTAAACACATACTTGCATTCATTTTTATAATGTTTTCTGGTTTGGGGGTATCTTCTGTGTGATGTGCAGTGGTAGCATTACCTATTTTTATTGGTTTTTGATTTCTGCTGAATAGCATTGAGCTGGAAAACTAAACTGCGCTAGCAACACTGCTCAAACAGAACCCACCCAGCTTCTGTGAGGGAAGTTAACAGTGCTCTTCATTGCACTAGAATGTGTGAGATGAATCTGAGGTCTTCCTCTGGGCATAATCCTTCTCTATGCTTATCTTTTATTAGGAAATATTTCGAAACATTTGTAGTTTTGGATAATCTCCCTCATGGGTTACAGTACTTTCTGGCCTTTGCGATACACACCTACTTTCCTTCCAAGTGGTCCAAATGCTGCTGCCAGACTTTTCTTCCTCTCCTGCACTTTATTCACACTTCCTCTTTAGATAGTGTCTTCATTGGCTGCATGTTGCTTCCCTACAACAAAATAGGTTTTGTTCTTTCATGGTTCTACACAGTCTTATTGCTGACTTCATTTCATCTCTGCTTTAGTTACATAGCTCTGCTACCCACCACATCGTCAGTTTGGGTTTTGTTTTGTTGGGTTTTTTTTTCATTTTAAGAGGATTTTATTTTTGATCTTTAATGTGGAACGCATTCCCCTGTTACATTTGAAACAGAACTTTTTTTGCTTCCTTAGATTGCTGTTTAAAACCTCCCTTTTCTAAGTCCTTTCAGCCATCCTGTAGAGCCCTGAGTGTGGCAATGTAACTGAAAGTTTGGAATTGTATGTTGTTTAAGCATTCTTCTAGCCATGTACTGTAAGTTGATAAAGCCAGAAAACACTTCTGTAAACTAGTCAACCTTCTGCATAAAATGGAGCATTTGATTAGAGTTTGTTTTGATGTTTAATTCTGTAGTTATAGGCATCAGAAATGGTTAGAACACCATAGCACTGGTTATACCAAATACAAAGGTGAGATTACTTCATCCATGTTTGATAATCGCTTATCCATACAGCCGTCATTTGTGTTAACCTTTTTGACTGTGATATTTGCTGAGCAATGGTGTATGTCCATTACCTAAAGCCTTCTTTGAAATATATCTTTCCAGAATAGAGTTCCCACGTATTTGTTTTTATAATAATTAAATAAAATTGCACCTAGAGCATTAGTGAGCCATATAGGGCTCACTGGAGGGGTGAATGCTGCTTTCTCTTTCCTTTTCTTCCTCCGCACCTCCTTTTATTTAGTTGCCTCTGGACCTGGCTTCCCATGATACTTGGATTGCATGTAATAGAGACAAGAGATTTAGTCATATAGTTTAATTGTCTGAATGATCTTAAGAATGCAAACAGAGTGGAATGGAAAAATGACAAGATACATTGCAGAAAAACACCCTAGAGCCTATGCACATGGTATTTTTGGAAGAGTCAAACAAGAAATTCTAAGTTGGGTTAGGTTCTTTGGGTCTGTATCTGACAGAAGATTTAGAGTGCAGAAGAGTTGTGACACGCTGATCTAGTGATTTCTAAAGTAACGTCATCCTTAGAACGAGATTGTCTTCAGGCAGTTGTAAATGTCAAGATTATTTCTTCATATGTAAAAAACTCTGACCAAGATGGTGGCAGGAACTGCATCATCACAGCATGATTATGAAAATTTTAAAATCACACAGGAAATGTTTGGATTTTGTCTGGGCAGTCTTTTTCTAATGCAGTGCTGGGTGTAAAACACACAAACTATCTTGAGACTAACGTATCAGATCACAGAATCATTTGTTTGGAAGAGACCTTTAAGATCATCGAGTCTAACCATTCACCTTGCACTATCAGGGTCCCTAAATCATGTCCCCAGCATCACATCCATACATCTGTTAAACGCTTCCAGGGATGGAGACTCCACAGGGGAGCCTGTTCCAGTGCTAGAAAACCCTTCTGTAAAAAAGCGTTTTCCTAATATGCAACTTAAATCTTCCCTGGTGCAATTTAAGGCCATTTCCTCTCATCCTATCACTTGTTACGTGGGAGAAGAAACCGATCCCAACCTCACTGCAACCTCCTTTCAGGTAGTTGTAGAGAGTGATAAGGTCTCCCCTCAGCCTCTTTTTCTCTAGACTAAACAACCCCAGTTCCCTCAGCCACTTCTCATAAGACTTGTTCTTTAAACCCTTCACCAGCTTCGTTGCCCTTCTCTGGATGCTTCAAGCTTCTTTCTTTGAGTCAGAGTGGAACTGAAGATTTGCTGGTCATCTTCCCTTCCTCTTTAGGATCAGGAAGCATCTAAAGTTTGCTGCACTCAAGGACATGTAGCTTACTGATTTTTCTTAGGAAGTCTTAAATCCCATGTTTCTAGTCTCTAGTCTTTGACACTGACCTGCATACTGGGAAAACTGGAAATCCACAGACATGGAGATTTTCCCAGTTCCCTGAGATCTGGTCCTTCAACAGCTTCTCTAAGTGTCATGACTAGAAGCTGAGGTTCCTCTTATTCATAAGACTTTGAGAGGGTAGTCTGTTAAGGAGGCATCCTACAGACTGGAAGGAAAGTATGTCACAGGCTGCCATATTTCTGTCCAAGATACAGAAGTCCATGCAGCCCCAACTAGCATCTGAAGATACTGCTGATTTCCTCTTCCTGTGTATGGTTGCAAGGGGATTCATTCCAGTGTCTAAGACTATGGGATATACCCCAGGCACAAATGCAAGTCTGTCCCATCTTAAGATGAAATGTGACACTTCCTTTCAATCCTTGTCCATCTTCTCTTACTGAAATGTCACTTAGATCTCAACCCATGCATTTATCCGTTTAAGAAAATTATTTCGTATGCCTGAACCTCTTTTCATGAGTCAATCAGTTTTTTCATGAGTCCATCAGTCAACTGGAGGGGTTCCAAATTAATTTTGAGCTTTTTTTTTTTTACTTCCCTAGGTTTGAAATGACTGCATGCTAAAAACAGTTTATAGCATAAATGATCGTTGCTAGAATATATTGGCTTTCAGTGGCTGGGGTTAGACGTATTACAGAATTGAGTGGTTGCTGGGGCACTCAGAAGTGCCACCTCTCCTTCCTGGCTGTTTGGGATAAATTTCTGTTATATGCCACCCTTCTCTACAAAAAAATACTTAAGGAAAATAAGGATTGGAGGAATATTCCATGCTGCTCACTTAGGGGCTTGGAATAATTTTCATACAGGTAGATGGTGAGTGTTAACACTATGAGCTATTTTGGAAAAAAATCTCTGATGCGTCCAAGGTATACAGCAAGTTTTCATTTTATTAACTGTAGAAACTTTAAATCAATAATTGTAAAACCTACAAACATGTTCTTTTGCAACTTACCTTCCTTCAGTCCTGGGGAGATATAAGGAGAGACTTGAAGGACTGCTTTCTTTATGGTCAAGTACCATGAGAGTGTGTAGTCCCCGATGGCTTCTAAAATATCCCTATGGAAGTCCCAGGATTTTAACCGATCCTGATAATTCTTCATTGAAGCTGATTCTGGAATAAATGTAATAAAGGTGAATCTTTTCTACACAGTGAAATAATAGCTCTGTTGTGAAGTACAAGGGTTTCCAGTTTGAGGTTTCATACATAACTGAGATAACAGGGCAAAGGCAGTATAGCATGCGGTGTTTGATGTGGAACCATTGTGGAAGAAGGAAATCTGTTCTTCAGATCCAATCTCACGACATGTTAGGTACCTCCAGCTCAAGGCATCTGTGAGGTTTAAAAGCTCTTAACCCCTCACAGTTATTGTGGCATAGACAGCCGGTGAAGTTGTTGTAATCCAGAAGGGGGAAAAGCTGAAGAATGCTTTAGAAATGTAATTGTTCTGGCTTATATGTATACCGAAGAAACTCCTTTTTCCCCACTTCAGTTAGTGATGTTGAGCAAGTCTAGGCATAATGGAGTTACTGATTTCACGTACAGTAAAGAGCTTTCTTCATAATTACAGTATTTATCACCTAGATCCAGCTCTTATGTAAATGGCAGTGGGTTTGGCACTGAAAAGGTAGCCAAATACTATACTACCCTATTTCATTAACTCTCATGTTTTACATGTAAATTATTTGTCACACTGCAAAATTTGTCCTGCCTAACTGGAGAAGAAATAGGTCATTGTATTATATAAAATAATTAATGCTGTACACATTATATTGTATCTTACATTTTATCATCCATATTCACCTGGAGTGCTGTATCCAGTTCTGGCCTTCCCAGTGAGAGAGAGAGGAGAGATATACAGGAGCTATATACTGGAAAGTGGCTAGTGAAGGGCCACCATGATGATGGGCTGGAACATCTCTCGTGAGGAAACACTGAGAGCTAGGGCTGTTTGGCCAAGAGAAGCAGCAGCTCAGAGGGATCTCTTCAGTGTGGACAAACATTGGAAGGGAGGCTGTAAAGGAGACAGAGCGGGGCTGTGTATAAGTGGTGCCCAGTGACAAGGCAAGAGAAAAAATAGACACAAGCATTATAAGAGAAGCTTAAGCTTAAGAAAACAACCTTTTACTGTGAGGGTGACCAGTTTCCCAGAGAGGTTGTGGAGTCTCCATCTCTGAAGATATCAAAAAAATGTCTGGATGTGGTGCTGCACAGTCTGCTTTAGCTGACCCTGCTTGAGTGGGGGGGTGGGCGAGATGATCTCCAGAGGTCCCTACCAGCCACGACCATGCTGTGATTCTGTGATATTCAGTTGTAATACTCGCAGTTTATCATCGGACAACATGCTGTCTAAATAATGCTTTGAAAATAGTAAGCTTCTTCTTCCTTTAATTCTACATTCTCCACGTCTTTGGTCTATCCTCCAACATGCTTCTTTTCTCAAGTGTAATTTGTGTTGCAGGTACATAAGATATTTTAATACCTTAAAAACACCATCAAGAATTTGGAGCAGGATAGGTGTGTTTCATAAATGATCAAATGGTATAAAGATTATAGAGTGTATTTAATCTGTTGGAAATTCTTCAAGTATTCCTGTTACCAACCCCTCTTTGACATTTCTGAAAGGTCATTACTTCTTTGCCTTTTAACAGCCAGGGTGAAGGCTGTCACTGGTGGAAGAGAGATTTCCATCTGTTCATTATACCTCAAGTAGCAGTTGGAAGGAGCAGATGAGCTGCCCCAGGCTTTGCACTAATTTGGCTATCCAACTGCATCTCTTATTTTAGGGAAAATACCTATAAATCATACGAGTATAACCAAATGTGTAAGCAAATGCAAGCATCTTGTTTCAACCTCCTAAAGCCATTTAGCAATCTTTAGGATGTGGCAAAAGATACGGTATCTTTTCCAGAAAGGCATTGCGTTTGATGTAAATCAGTCAGCCCTGATTCAGTAAGGAATCAAAACATGCACTTAATTAGGAATAATTCTGTTGACCCAACATGGGATTCTCATGTGTTTAAGTAACTACCTTAATAAAGTAGCCTTTATTGAAGTAGTATTTTTGAATGCTATTAGACACAGGTAAAATTATTATGAAATTTCCTGGTGTAGAATTAACAACTAAGGATCTCTTTTTATTTTCCTTGCTGTAATGCAAACCCTTCCCCTTTTTTGGAAAGTGGGAAAATTAATGTCTGGACAGTGACTAAATAAAGGTTTATTTTCAAGAAAATAAAATGCAGCTTGTGTAAGCACAATACCACCTTGAAGTACACACAGTCAATGCAAATCTAATTTGTGTGGCTAAGTGGGAACCTTTACCTTTTCCAAGTGCAGCTGTCATTTTAATACAGAAATCTGAGAACTTGCCCAGAGAAATGTTTCATGTCCAGGTTCAAGAATCCAGGCTTCTTGGAATAGATGGTTCCACTAATCACAGTAATTATGAATGGTGATATACATAATATAGTATCTTTCATTCTGGCAGCTCTGTAGAGGACCTGCCTGTGACAGCCCTCTGCTATCATTGACCACTGTTCAAGTGCTGCTGTATGTACTTCTTTTTGAAGGAGAAGCATCACAGCTGTGGCTTTCTGATGCTTTTCTTGGCAAAATAAAATACCTGAAATCTAAAACAGGCAGTAATAATCATTGACATTGTAACAAATTTTTAAAGATTGCAGTCATGAAGTGGCCAGGAAACACCCATTTGAAACCAGATTCAGATGTTTTAAGATGTGTAGGATGACTTATCATACAATGTAAAGTATTTTATATGCTCTTTTTCTGATATTGAGAGTTCTTTTTTGATGTAGTGTAAAGCCATTTATTTAAAATTTAAAAAGTAAGCTTGAAAGACTTGCTGAGGACCACTCTGTGTTTTGGTAGGTCGAGGTGTGACACATTATCTTTAGCTGCAGCTAAAGATTCATGGGGAATAAAGCTACTAGCTCTTTCCAGCTGAGATGGATTTCTTTCTTGATTCTGTTTTTCTGATTTAGCCTGCTCAGACACTTGACCAGTCCATGTGTTCAGTACCCTTCCCACACTCAGCCAAAACTTTCACAGTGCCAAGTCTGTAAAGAACTGAAGAGGCTGAAAAGCAGGGAAAAAAAAAATCTCGGATCATCTGTCTCAAATCTGCACTCATCTCTTTTCAGTGAATATAAAACTGAAGGTAATTTGAGATTGTTCTTTGGTCTAAGTCACAGTTCAAGCAGCTAAGCGGTAACATCGAAAAAAGTGGTAGAATAGTTAGGAGAGGTAGAATTACATTTTCAGGCTCCAGGAGCTTTACTTAGGTGGGGTCAGGATCAGGTAACAAGTTGAACCAATACAAATTCATGAGAAAACGTCACAGTAAATTCAGTTTGCTGTTTACGTCAAATCCAGTGGAAATTTTTTAGGGAGGAAAACCAGCAAAATTTACAATGTAGTTTTCTTCCTCTTCAGATTTAACCAGAGCATCAGCAAAGCCCGCATACAGAATCACAGAATGGTGGGGCTTGGAAGGGACTTCTGGGGATCGTGCAGTCCAAACCCCCTGCTAAAGCAGGTTCACCTAGAGCAGGTTGCACAGGATCACGTCTTGGGGGGCTGAATATCTCCAGAGAAGCAAACTCCACAACCTCTCTGGGCAGCCTGTTCCAGTGCTTTGTCACCCTCAAAGTAAAGTTTTTCCTCATGCTCAGATGGAACATCCTGTGTTCCAGTTTGAGCCCGTTGCCCCTTGTCCTATTACTGGGCACCACTGAAAAGCCTCTTGACAACCACCCTTTAGATGTTTATGAGCATTGATAAGGTCCCATCTCAGTCTTTTCTTCTCCAGGCTAATCAGACCCAGGTCTCTCAGCCTTTCCTGGATGCTCCAGTCACTTAACAATCTTTTTAGCCCTCCGCTAGACCCTCTCCAGTAGTTCCTCGGCTCTACCTCTGCATTTGTGAAAGCTTGCATGGTATGTTTTTTCATAGCAGTGATCTAGTCTGCTGGGCTGATGTTTCTGTAAGTGTGGCTCATTTGACTTTGTGAAAAAAGTTTATACATGGGGAAAGTCAAAGTTATGATCAAGCCCAGTTCCCAAAACATTGTTGTGTGAAGTACTTTAGAACAAATATTTGAATATAAAATAATATAATAATATTTTTGCAATAAGAGGACTCTTTACAAGAATGGTAACTTACGGTTAATTATTTCACAGCCTTTATGTTTTGCAGCTCTGAAATATCTAATAGTTTGTTCAATCAGCTATTGAAGAAATCTAGTTCAGGTTATCTAGTAACCATCAATATTAATCCTTTAACAGCTCTGAAAATGCACAAAAAATTAAATAGGGTGTGTTTAGAAGTGTTTTTAACTTAATGTTTCAGTAGGGTGGACTTGTAAGACTCTGATTTAAAGAGCAAGTAGTCCTCACTACAGAGTGTGATGAACCAAGCTGATGAAAAATTAAGTTAAAAAAAAAGAACATTTTTCTTGTAGTAATTGTTCATTTTAGTATACCACAAAAGCTTTCAGTTTAACTACCTTTTTGCATAAGAGAAGCCCTTCATGTAAATAGTGCCTGACTGTAAATAGAGCATCTGGTTTTGCTCCTCTGCTTGCAAGCAACAGCTTCTAGGACCAACAACCATAAGACCTTCATAATTCAGCACCACTCTGCTCCTGAGCATTGCTGTTCCCAAGGCCTGTGAAATCCACACACGCAGCAGTGCTGTTGGCTGGGGAGGAAAAAAAAGGGAAATTATGAGCTATCTCTAGCCCATTCTCTTCACTTCTGGGATACAAAGGCCTTGGAGATGAACATCAAACTTGTTCTGGAGAGAGGAAGAGCAAGCAGAGGGGTGTTAGAAGCACTGGTACAAAGCAGGGCTGCACTGCAGACACTGTAGCACTGTGGTCGTGCCAGGGAACAGTAACATGGAAAGTTTTTGTAGTATTGTATTTCCTTAAGAAGAACGTGAATGAAGCAAGGGTCTGCTGCTGATACTATGGTGGGTGCTAAATGCTGCCATCTCCCCTACCCATGTGCCTAGTTTGGGTATGTACGAAGCTCATTGAGGCAAAGATTGGTTTGGAATCAGAAACCAGCTATGAAAAATAAACCTGAGAATGTAAATGCTTTCTGTAGATAAAATTAAAACAATGGCTACCTGTAGGGGGGGAAAAAAAAGAAATTTAAATAGGGTCATTCATGGGAAAGCAGAGATGCTGGCAGTTTCTACTGAATCTGACTTGCTGGTCCAATTCAGGACAGAGAGAGAAAGTTATCTGTAATTTAATGATCCTCTTCTGGGAAGGTATTTGCATTGTAGCACTGGCTAGAGCTCAGTACACCTTGGACAGATTTCTGTCCTGTGCAGCGGTAGCACGTCAGGCTGTTAGACAGCACGAGTAGTAACATCTGCTGCAGAGTGGCTGTGGTGCTTGCTTCAGGGTTTCTCATCTTGGCCACCTTCTTCTACAGAACGTATACGTAGCAATTATTGTGGAAAAGCAGCAGGTTAAAATCATAGAGAAAGAGGTGCTCGGATGGACATATGGCCTCACTGCAGCAGTTTAGTGCTTTATGAAATGGAGTTAAAGGTAGCCTGGGGAAGGGCAGAAAGAGAAGGTGTCCAGGTCCTAAGAGCTGTCAGGAGGGAAAGCGTTGTTTCATGAAAACCCTGCCAGAAAAAGAATTTTATAGCAGTGGCCATTGTGCTTTAAATCTATTTTGAGCGATGGGATATATGGCAATGAACAAGCTTGCAGCATTTAGAGTGGGGAGGAAGGAGATGATTTCCACATTGTCCTGGTACACTATAAATGGCTTTGGCTGGTGGAGAGCTGCATGACGCACGAGGCAAGGGAGAGAACACCAATGTTGCTATAATTTTGGTTTTGCTCCTCCTTAGGAATGGGTGGCAGCAACCACTTCTGATGTTTTCTAAGGCTTTTTCAGTTCTAGGGCCTTATGAACAAAGAAAATAGTAAAATAAAATTTTGGAAGCTCTAAAACCTAAAAAGCAACCACTTGTTCCTTTAGGAAGGTTTCCAGAACAATGGCTGGCAGTAAGAACAAATTGTCCAAATATACTTCCAGAAAAATTTCTTAGCTGTCGAAGTAAGCGTGGATTTTACTGACCATATGGTTTAAATTCAAAATGATGCCCGAACTTTTATAGCTCCCATTGGATTTTTTAGGGTTTTCCCCATTTGAAGTTCTTGAGAGTGTTTTGATTGCCAAAATGCATATTTAGGATTCTTAAAGAGCTGTGGACATTTTTCTCCAGCCTGTTACATGAAGATTTAATCTGTAGAATGATTAGCAAGATTAACATTATTTTCACCAAGAATTGAATATAAATTTATTTAGAAATGGGGAAAACTAAGCTAAGTCTGTACACAGAATATGTTGTAAATTGGGAGAGGTATTGGAAACAGTTTTCTGGCAGTCACACATTATTCAGTGGGACAGTTCTTTTTAATCTGTTGTCCAGTATTTGTCTCCGATGCTTGATGACAAGTCTGATGTTGCATGTGTGCCACCACTCTTGTCTCTATTTTCTGTCCATAACAGAACAAAGAAAGATGGCTTTGAGCTTCTGTCTATGTAGCTCCTGATTAAGACTCCCTGTATGACTTGGAACAGGAGACAAAGATCCAAATATGCAGAAATACATGGGTGACAAAACAGGATTTAAGAGAGGGAACAGTGATCTGGATTATCATTTTCTAGGGGTGATTTATGTATGTTTAATTAGCTACCACAGTGACAATCCCAAACAGGTGGCTGAGAGGAATTCACAGTGACAGAACACTTGCCTGCGGAATCCAGAAGCCCTAGCCAGGCTACTCAAGCCAAGCTATTGCTATCAGAGAAGTGTTTTCCAGAGCAAGAAAATAGTTAAGAATTCACTAGGGTGTTTTTTATGGTTGCTCACTCAAGAGGAATGTCTCCCAGATTTTCATTTCTTTTCTTAGTTTTGATAGTCTAGGACTAGATCTGTCATTTCTTCAAGTGTTCTGGTTAAGACTGTTCATGCCCCCTGGATAGATTCTTCCTTCCATTTTTTTGTGCCGCGTTTCAGTATGATCATGCATGCTAGATACATGTTTCTCCATTTCTCCAGTTATCCCCTGTGTATCCCTGGGTTAAGAGTAGTGACAACTGGAGAAATGTTGTCTCTGTTTTCAGCAAGCAATAAGGCATGAGGTGTTGTGTGAGATTCATGTTTGCATCACTATAACTGCATATGATGTCTGCTTGCTCCCTGCAATGACTCTATTGTTGGTGGCACGTTCAAATTAGAAGAATTTTAGGTTACATTTTAAGTGAGTATGCTTTAAAACCTCAAACAGGAACCAAGGTATCTGATGATCAAGTTTAACTACTTAGATAAGCAGTACACAAGTTAACACTCATGTCACGTGAAAATGATAGGTAGTCCACTACTTTTAAAATATGGAGAAATGCCTCTTATAGCATTTTCTATCGTGACAGTTCCTTGTAATTTTGCCTCATAATCTTCTTGACCTGCCTGGAGCTACTGGTGCTCAGCTGCAGGCTATTTGCTTTTAACATGTCCCCTGTAACAGTCAACTACAACCGTTGAATGGTGGTTTTAAATCTGATTATTTTGTTTGTAGTAAATATCACTTATCTGCTTCTTGACCTACCTGATCAGTCACTCTGTGTCATCAGAGGAAACTCAAGTCAATCTGTGCCATGTCTGTAAAAAGCATTGATAATAGATGTTAAAATTGTCATGGTTTCGGATAGCTGTGTGCTTGATTTTCTCTTTCCATAATGTTTGAAAGATACTCTGAGTTACAGCACTGTAGTGGCCCACAATTGCTGGAATTTGAGTGGTTAGAAGGCACAACATGATTTGATGACTGCACATGGACAAACAGTAAAGTGCTTGCTTCCCTTCTCATCCAGCAGTCTTTTGTCTACCGTATCCAACTACAAAGAGTGCAGTTCCAAACTGAAAATTTGTGATGGAAGTGGGGCATGAGGTGCAAACAGAGAGAACGCGTTCTGCTTTCATGAGGGTTGATTCAAATGGTTTCTCCTTACAGTGGACAAAACAACAACCTAAAACCACCCATCAGAGTGCGATAAGGGTGGAAGATGATATGGAAAGGATAGTGATAAGGAAAGTGGAACTGAGCTGTTGACTATGAACATAATTTTATGTTTTGGCTCAGCTCTCTGCTGTAAGTGATTGTGATGGTAAGATCGGTAACTCCTAGAAGAAGGCTTGAAGGCTGTTTTGGTATGGTCACTGCTTCCAGAACTGTGTGGCAGATTGTAGTCAATTCGTTATTGCAAGGGGATTTTCTGGAATGCCAGAAATTAACTGTTCTCTGTTACCTCATGTGTATGTCTAATCTGTGACTGGTTTTGAGACTGGGAATACTCCAAGCAGTGAAACGCTGTGTCATTTTCGTGTCTATCGTGGGTACCCAGTGACTGCATTTGATTAGACTTTTTGCAGGACATAGACCTCAAACTATATTCATCTAATGAGGTACTACTGCCCTTGGGCAGTAGTCTCGGGCTTATACCTGGATGTCATGAGTAATACTGGCAACAAATAAGGATGCTGCTCGGAAATTTTTCTGCTATAATACAAAAATCTCAGAGGTCCAGAATTAGACTGCCTGCATTTTTTTCCATTTTAATTAAACAGCCATGATACCTTGCTCAGAGAATTAGTATGGTTAGCGTGCCCAGTACAGGATGAGAGTTTTCTACAGGAACACTGATTTAATATAATTCAGAGGGAGTTTTGATCTGTGTCTACAAAGGGAATGGGTAAGAAAATAGAGAAAAATCAAATGCAGATGAGAAAATGGAATGTTATATATGGTAAAATAAAGAAACAGACATTGTCTTAATGATATCAAAGAAACACTTCTAACAAAGCTCCAGGATTCCAGAGTGTTAATCTCATTAGTTTCATATTATTCTCCAACTGTCAGCTCCTGGACCCTTATGGAATTAGGAATTCATGTCAGATACTGAATCAGGTTAGAAATTTAAACTAATTATTGAAAAGTAGCTCCAGTTTCTTATTTTAGCTCAGTTGTGATTTACTGTACTGAATTACTGACTCACTAGATTCTCTTTTAAACGGGTGCCTGTCATTATGCTGCTGAAGTAGTCCAGGTTTTTCCATAAAACCTGAAGATGT
>NW_010431109.1:2624-7011 GCF_000710305.1 Buceros rhinoceros silvestris | reverse complement strand
GAATTACTCCCCCTGCCAGTGGAATCCTAGTAATTTTGGCTAATTGTAATATGGCTGTAAATATACGATTTCCATGGAAATTAATTTAGTCACAGGAATTTTTGTCCTTTTTTTTATATAGATGGCCTTGCTTAATGTGGTTGCCAAACATATATATATATATATGCTTTAAAGAAAAACTTGACCCTCCAGGACTCCCGTTCTTGGCAGGCCCCGGCTGCCCCATGCCCGGGTCTGTGATGTCCGGAGGTAGAGCAGCGACTCTTTCATGGGCACCCCCTTGCCGTGGGGAAGGAGCTTGCGTGCCCTTGTGAGGTTGAGAGCTCTGCTGGTGGTGGCATGTGCCTCCGGTGGGGTCTCCCAAGCCAGACAGGTCTCAGCTGAAGGGTCAGACAAAGTGTGTCCACGGGCAGGATGGGCTCACTAGCCTTCGGGCAGCCACCCTAGGAGAAGGACAACTCTGACTCCAAACCCGGGCAGATGGAGCTCGTTTAGCCTTGTAAGGCATCCATCATCTAAGAGAAGGATACTCTAACCAAACCTACAACCCAAGGACTTTGCTGTAACCGTCCAAGCTTGCTGGGCCCTGGCAGATGAACCTCAGGTGTAAAGGGTGGAGCCAGTTCCGCGCACGCTGCGCCTCACCTAAAAAATCCACCGCGCAGCCCTGAAGGGTGCACTCATCGCTTGCAGTGAGCGTGGGAAAAGCCCTTCCCAGATCTTCGTTCACAAGGCCAAGCCACGATGATGAAAGAAAAACTTGATTAACATTAGATTATTTACAATCAACTGCTAAGTATATTTACATCTTGCTTTTCTGGATGAAGCAGAAACTGCTTGGCTGTCTCTCTTGGGTTTGTGCTGTTTAGCAGATAAGGGGAAACCTCCCTGAGCTCAAACAGGATGTGTGCTGTTGAGAACCTGCCCAGTTAGACCCTACTGTTTAAAATATTTTTATTTAAGGAACTTTTCTTGTAGTATTATTCCAGGATGGGGTAATGTTTATGTGATATTTGCAGATCCAAACTTGTACAGACAGTTTTAAGACTAACCTTATACTTTTTTTTCCTCATGAGAGTTTGACAGTATTCAAGTTATGATGTTGGGGGTTTTTTTGCCTGTGGCTGATGTGTTGTGAGCTTTAATTTAGTTTTTAGATAGTTTCTGTCTAGAAACGTCTTCAGTTTTTGAGGATTCTTGAGGGTTATTTTGGTTTTGTTTTGTTTTGAGAAAGTATTTGAGAATGCCACATGGGAATGTTAAGCAATGATATCCAGAGACAGTACTGCTGTGAAATGACTGGAGGATGCATGGTGGTAGTGTTAAATTATTTGGCTTATGAACTTGCTTTTTAGGAGTAACCTTACTGACACACCAGGGCAATTTTTTACTTGTTAGGTATTGACATCTGAGCCTAGTGCTAAGAGTATGGATTTTCCTTTTTTTTTTTTTTTAATACTTATGTGTTCCTCTCTTTGATAATTTTTAGATGTATTTGAGATGCCTTATGCCTGTTGAAGTCAACATAGGCACCTAGCTATACTAGAAAAACGCTGTTGTTTGCTTCACGTTGGTAGTAAAGCCTTGGTACCCACTGGGTCCAAGGCAGAAAGGAAACACTGAATTGTTTCCAGAAAATGTAGTGATTGGCATTGATTTTGAGATTGTTACCAAAAGGTTCATCAAAAATTACTTACCCATGTTGTTGAACTGACTTAGATATCATACCAGCTAAATGACAGAAATTGTTCTTCTGATGCAACTGCATACTCTATGTCCAAAATACAGTATATAGAGGCTTCAAAGCACTAAAGGAAATGTCAGTTTGAATTCTTTCATTAGCTACAGGGTAAGAAAACAACAAAATGGATGACAGCATTGATTCTTATCATACTGTTTGAGAAACTTCTAGTCATCATATCAGAAAATCAGTTTCGTCAATCTAGTGAAACAGTAGATGTAAGAAATGTCGATAACCTCATTTCTGTGTGTACCCAAAGTTTTAGTATAACTCGATTCAAATTTGCAGCTACCACTTCCCTTCTTTAAAGTGTTCTCACATGGTTATCATTTGTCTAGATTGACCATGTTTATGATCAATATCTCTTTTATAATAAGAATGGTTGAGCATCACATTGTGAGTGATGTCACGCTGCTGACCTGCATAATGACAATTAAAATAAAATCCTTATTCTGAATGGCTACATTTTTACTATCTTACGGGACCAATTTATTTTGCTCACTAGCTGATTGCTCAGCAAAGGCTTCTGTTGAGATGTCTGCAGAGAGATGAAGGCCTTTTCCCCTGATTTTTATTCTTAACTTAGAACTGAGTAAAGCATATTAGTAATCTAATTACATTCATATAAAATATCTAGAAGTTAAAGATACAGAATATTACAGAAACGTATTAATGCATGTATAAATCATATTAACCTTGTATTCAAAATCTGACTGCAAATGTCAATAACTTTTTAATAAACAATTACTGGGGTTCTTTTTATGTAATGCACAATTTCTTGTCTTTCTAGGTATGGCATGAACTGCCTCATTCAGTTTGAGGATTTTGCTAATGCTAATGCATTCCGCCTCCTGCATAAGTACCGTAACAAGTATTGCACTTTCAATGATGACATTCAAGGTAACAGACTCTTTCTCTTCTCTTCACTCTTACAATGCTCACAAGCCAGAAAAATTAGTCTTAGCAGATGTATGAAGGGGAAAAAAATGTATCAGCTTTCCAGGGATATTTGAAAACGTTCCTTATGTGTCACACTTTGCTTTGAATTTCCTCAGCATAGGTTTCTGGTGAACTGCCTTTGCTCTTGACCTTTTCCCTCTCATTTATGCCTCCTGCTTTATTTAGATGTTCACTCTTCAGGTTTGGTTGTTTTTTTTTTAATATTTTATTGTGCAAATGGCTTTCCTATATAAATTGTTAACTTGAGATCATTGGGCAAATGTGAAAGCTGGAGCCTGGACTGTACTTCCCTGGGTTTTTTTTTTTTTCTGCAATGACAACAACTCCACTGTTCCACCATGCAACAGAACTTGCTTGATAAATGTCAAAACTGTATTTCATTTCTTAAACTGACAACTCAGTTAAATAGCCCTCTAATTTTCCTTGCAGTCTCAGGGCTGCATTCTGGTTTAGAGACAAATTATTCCCCGACTCTGCTTTCCCGTATGAGTCATTTGTAGCAGCTGGCAAAAGTAAAAGATCTAGGATGGGAAGCATCAGCATGGGGGATTCCCCCAATGCTCAATCTAGATGGGCATCTTGTCCCTTCCTTCCCAAGAAGACAAGCAGGGCCGAAGTGTCAGCTGCTGCCTTATTTCCTATTCAGAAAAAGAGCACTGGAAAATAACTTTCTCTAGAGCATAAATGCACTGGCTCCCATCCTTGCAAGGAGGCTGAAGTCAGATGAACTCCTGGGGAGAGGTACCCAAGGAAGTTCCTAGGCTGCCTCTTTACCCCCTCATGTTTCCTTGGGTACGTGAAGGTCCTCAGCAATGACAGGATCAAAAATGGGAGTCATTCCTGAGCCATTCTCAGTCTTATTTCAGGGACTTAACACATGGCAGTGGATTCAAATAGCTCTTGTCTTTCTGATGCTTGGGACTTGGCTGGCCCCATGAACTGTATTTCTGTACAAGGCTGGCTGAGTTTTACTCCTGCGTCTGAAAAAAAATATGGAGACAAATTCCCAGATGGGAAATAAACTAATCGTAAAATGTTATTTGCCTTTGTTAAGAAGCATGGTGCTTTTATCCTGCAGGGTCTGAGTGTAGCCATGGCTATGACAGTCCAATACAGCAGACCAAACAGCATCTGGAAGTTTCTCTAGTTGTTTAGAGATCCAGCTCCCACAGGGAATTCTCCTTCCTTGCAGGACAAAGATCTTCACCCCATCTAGAATGTAGTTTTATAGAAAATGGAAGGGAATCTTTTCAGCAAAAGTGTACCAAACATGGCTAAACTAAGCTGACAAAGTCTTCAGTGTCTCCAGATGCATTTTAAAAAACACTGCATTCTTTCTGATGCACCTTGAAAGCAGGTGTCTTCACATTCAAAGCTGTTGGAAGGTGTCTGGCTTTTGTCTGACTTGCTGTAGTTGCTATTGCTCTTCCTTAGAAGTGAAGCCACATGGAGTCTTTTAATTTATTCAGTTTCTGGGTGCTTTGGTGTTTTCATAAATAATGTCTGAGACTTTTAGGTGATCTCCATTGTTAATGATTGTATAGCTTCCAAGAGGTGAAAGCAGATTCATCTAGTCTCCTCTGATTTTTTGTAATCAAATCCCCATAAATACCTTCAATATCTTTTTTTGTAGGATGTCATCTTCCCCTATAACATAGCAGTAGAATAACAACAGCAGGGATACAG
>NW_010431109.1:2178-2525 GCF_000710305.1 Buceros rhinoceros silvestris | reverse complement strand
ATACAGATCCGGTGATCTTTTCTCTCTTTTTCTATTCTAGAATCTAGATCTAAGGATCTTTCACCTGACAACTTAAATGAGGATAGATGGTGCTAACTCCTTTAGTAATTGTCCTGGTTTGAGTCAGAACAGCACTGATTCCATTCAGTGATTTCATTTTCCAGCTCAGTCTCTGCTCAGTGGCTGCACTGTCTGAAGTTAACGGCACAGTTTTGCAGACAGTGTCTGCTCCTAGAGGTGATAACGCTTGATGTTTGCAGTTACTGCCAGGGACTGGTGTGCAGAAAGGCTCTTGCTCACCCTTGCTCCTGTGCAGACCAAGGTCACTGCTGCACCCTGTGTGCCCC
>NW_010431109.1:929-2158 GCF_000710305.1 Buceros rhinoceros silvestris | reverse complement strand
GCTGAACCCTGTGTGCCACGGTGGGGGTGCAGTAAGTGAGAGGCTGCACCTGTGGGGAGGAGCAGACAGGACAGGTGACCCTGGACTGACCAGCGAGGTGTTCCATCCCATAGACGTCATATTCGGTACAAAGCTGATGGATCACAAGGGTCAAGCTCTCTTCTTCAATGGCCGGTGTCCAAGGAGGACTCTGTCCGTTCTGTCTTTGATCCCAATCTGTGCATTCCTGAATCCAGTTCCAGAATCCAGCTCCTGAAATCAGTTCCCATCTGCTGCTGAGCCCAGCCTGGGCCTTCCCCAGAGTCTGCTCACAGCATCAGTGGTGACTATGATGTGATGGTCGTCAGGGGGTTCAATATTGGTATTGTATGTATTTGTATATATTTCACGTTATTGTTACTATTCTCATTAAAGCAATTTTAGTTTTCTTTTCTGAAAAGTTTCTCCCACTTATTCCCTTTCTTTTCCCCTTTGGGAAGGGAGAGGAGTTAATAGAGAGCATCTGTCATTCATCCAGTGGCTGGCCCAGCCTTAACCCATGACAGCAATCCTTAGAGATTTTCAGTTTCTAAATGGCATGATTTTTTCCCAGGCTACTTGAAAGAGTGGACTTCTCTGTGTGCATGTTGTGGTTTTTTACCCCTAAAGCAGTAAAGCTGACAAGTAGCATCAGGCCAATAAAAGCAAACAAACACAATGTTACATCTGACTTGCCATCATTTTCTGAAGATAGTGCTTATGTGATATTTTAAATGTAGTTCCTCCTAGTCTGTATATTTGTCAAGCCAAAGCTACTTTAGGAATAGAAAAAAATGTTTAGTATGTTTCATGGAAGGGCTTGAGACTTTTTTCACTGCCATAGGATAGCCTCACAAAGGATTCCTATATGTCTTAGCTATGCAATAAGGAACTTAAGTAAAAATAACTAATAATGGTCCTGACTCATGCCAGACACTATAAAAGATAAAGAAAATACAGCAAGCTGAATACCCATTTGCAAGTAGTAACTCGGGCAAATGCAGTTGCCTTCTGTTAGCTGCCAGCAGGGTGTCATCCTGCCCCTAACTGATGTCATCGCAGAACATTTGGAAAAGAAGTGTCTGCCAAAACGCTGATCTTATAAAGCCACTAAATATTGGCCGTTAAAGGTCACCTATAGATAGGCTTAAGAATTTCCAGAAAAAGTTTTGTCTCCCTTCCTGCTACAGTGCCGGGACATCCCTTACTCT
>NW_010431109.1:0-845 GCF_000710305.1 Buceros rhinoceros silvestris | reverse complement strand
CAGTGCAGGCACATCCTTTACTCTGGAAAAAGCTTTCTAAGTTTTTCTACGTCCCTTCTCTGTACTTAAGGAATTGGACACAAGAGCAAACAGGATTCTGACCAATTGCCATAAATCTGTATTGGAATAATAAAATTGTTCTTATTTTATCATTCTAGAAAGCTGTTTTTTGGATGAGTGTGGGTTTTTTTTTTTCCCCTCTGTGGTTATGATAATTTCCTCATATCTACATTTTCAAATATTTTTTTTTACAATCAAAATAGCAATACTTTTGCTTTTAGGACTTTTTCCTTGGATTCTTCTTTGTTTTTATTCTGACCACAAATCAGCTTTCAGATTTTTTGCTTTTTCCTCTCTGAAACATATAGAATATGATTTTTGGAAATGAAAATCAGTGCAACCCTTGGGTTCAAAACAAATGATTTTGTCTGGTTCTCTCTAAGTATTAGAGAACATTTTCCAATTTTTCTAAATTGTAATTTCCTGTATGGCAGAAATATTAATATTGTATATCAAGCTTCACAACATTTAGATATACCTGAATTAGATCAGTTTGCTGGCTTTGCTCATCTCCAATACATTTAGGAAGGAGGAGTCGTAAGGACAGGTTGAATTTCCTTTAGGATATGGAATGTGTTGGGTGTTTTTCCTCTCCAGAAGAAGAATGGGAGAATTGCGTTTCCAGACAAAGCTGTTTATCAGGGTGGTAGGTGTCCTCTGCTTGATCACCTCTGAAAGGAGGCAGGGTTGGGAGTAATGGTTTAGGAGGCTGAAAATCTGCTTGGAGAAACTAACCTCTTCCCTTCCCTGATGCGGGGATGTCCTGGGTTCAACATGGAGGAACC
>NW_010431108.1:24575-24820 GCF_000710305.1 Buceros rhinoceros silvestris | reverse complement strand
AGCTTGCCATGGCCACACACCCTGGGCTCCACCTGCACCTACGCACCCTGCCTGAAGGCACGAGGTGCTGCTCCCTCCCGACTCCGCCAGACCCCCTCCCTCACCCCTCTGCTCTGGCCAGCTTGCCATGGCCACACACCCTGGGCTCCACCTGCACCTACGCACCCTGCCTGAAGGCACGAGGTGCTGCTCCCTCCCGACTCCGCCAGACCCCCTCCCTCACCCCTCTGCTCTGGCCCCAACAC
>NW_010431108.1:24042-24387 GCF_000710305.1 Buceros rhinoceros silvestris | reverse complement strand
AGAGGCGGGTCAGGGCTCAGCACAGGGTGGGGGCAGCAGGGACAGCACAGGCGCTGGGCTGAGGGGAGTTGCAGACCTAGACCTACAGCCATGAGCACAGGCGATCCTGCCCTGCCGAGCCTAGAGGTGAGCTACTACACGTCCCCTCAGCACCTTGGTTTCCCCAAGTGTTCCCACGTCTCACAAAGGCGTTTTCAAAGCTAGAATAGGCTTTGCCTCGCCATCCTTTCCAGCCACCTCTCCACTGACTAGTCCCACTCCCACGGCAAGACAAGAAGGGTCTTGGGAGTCCCAGGGGCTCAGACAGAGGCGGGGGGATGGCAAAGCTCTGCCAGAGCCAGCGTC
>NW_010431108.1:22279-23856 GCF_000710305.1 Buceros rhinoceros silvestris | reverse complement strand
GGGTGGGGACTGGGGCAGATGCCCTGGGGTGGGATCCCACGGGTGAGGCCGTTCTCACTGAGGTTCTGCAGCACCCGGTCCCGCTCCAGCTGCGTGTCCCGAATCTTGTTCTGCAGCAGGATCAGCTTCTCCTCGTATTGATGCTTGAGGGTCTGCAGGCGCCGCTGGCTGTTCTCCAGCTCATCAATCAGCTTCTGCTTGATCTCTATCTCGCAAGTCAGATCTGCCAGGTCGGCCTGGAAATTCACGGCTGGAGACCGGGGTGGGGACAGTCAGGCTGGGAGAGATGTGGGGAGGCATCGCTCCCACGACCCCACTGAGCCACAGCACAGGGAGAGGGACCTGATGGGAACCCACATCATGGGGGAGCAGCAGCACCCCAAAGAGCCTCAGAGACCGACTTCCCGCAGCAGCTCTGCTGCTTTTCCAAGCCCCCCCGAGATGTGGCCAGGGCATCCCAGCGGACTCTCCCTTCCCAGGACCAGAGCTCAGTGCCAGAAGACACTAGCAAAAGCACCCCCATACCCTGGGCTGCCACGTGTGGCTCCACACTTTACCCTTCTCCTCTGCATCCGAGTCTGAGTCCACCAGGCTCTCTTCACTTCCCGAGTCCTCATCTTCATCCTCACGTCCATCCTCTTCCTCACAGCCACTCTCATCCTGTTCCTCCTCCTCCTCCTAAGAGACAAGGGCCTGACCTCACCTTGCCCTTCTCTCTGCAGCTTTTCCTCCCACCGAACCTGAGCTCACCGTGGGACCCAGCCTCCCACACAGGCTGCCCAGGGTTTGCAGCACCGTTCCTGGACCCCAAGCACACACTGTCGAAAGAAGCAGCTCTGTGCCCCATCCATCCTCGCAGCCATCCCCTCCCAGCTGAGTAGCACTTCATCACCCATCCCTCCTTCACCTATGCTTATTGAAACCAAGCCCAGAGATCATGGACTCCACAGCAGGGCTGGCTGGGGAACATCTAGCTCCCCTCTACTCTTGGCTCCACAGCCCCTCCAGCCTGCTTGCAGGGCCAGGCTGATCTCGGTCCTTCTCCCACATGGACAATGACACCCAAACACCTGCCTCGGGATGAGCATGAAGGCTGCTCACCTCTTCCACCTCATTCTCATCCGTCTCCTCCCCATTGTCCTGCTGCAGTTTCTGTCGCTTCTTAAACGCTTCCTTCTCTGGGCTGGGGGAAAGCAGAGGGGGGCTGGTAAGTCCCAGCGTGGGGGAGCCTGGGGATGGGTCCTGCCCCCCTTGCCTCTTGCTTTTGGACTGAGAAAACAGTCTCCAGGATCATGTGGTGGGTGAAAAGAAGACCAAGGGCAACGCAGCGCTGGGAGGGGAACGTAGCTGCCTAGGCTGTGTCTTGGTGCTTCCTTCTCTGGGCTGGGGGAAAGCAGAGGGGGGCTGGTAAGTCCCAGCGTGGGGGAGCCTGGGGATGGGTCCTGCCCCCCTTGCCTCTTGCTTTTGGACTGAGAAAACAGTCTCCAGGATCATGTGGTGGGTGAAAAGAAGACCAAGGGCAACGCAGCGCTGGGAGGGGAACGTAGCTGCCTAGGCTGTGTCTTGGTGCTCTGGCT
>NW_010431108.1:19770-22160 GCF_000710305.1 Buceros rhinoceros silvestris | reverse complement strand
CCAGACCCCACAAGGACAGATAGGCACCGACAGGCAGCCTCCCCCTTCCTGACATCACACAGCAGCTGCCTTCACCTTTTCCTCTGCTGCCTCCTCTCCTTCTTTTTCAGGCGCTCCAGGTCCTGCTTGGCCCGTCGGAGGACGTCGGAGGCCTCTGTCTCCACCGGAGCAGCAGGGCTGCACAGACCAGCCAAGCCAGGCGCTGGGGACGAGCCCAGGGAGTAGGGGGGGCGGGCAGAGACACGCGAGAGGCTGCGGCGCAGAGACTCGTTCATGGACTCGCTCTCCAGAAGCTTTGTCCTAGGGAGCGGAGACAGGATGTGGTCAAAGAGGGGACATGCCAGTGTCCCCAGAGGAGGGGATCTTGCATGCTTTTAGGATGGTGTGAGCCAGGGACATGTTCCAATTCTTGTTGGGTCAGAAGAACAGGATGCTCCAAGACAGGGTCCCAGGACCACGCAAGACACTGGGGTGGACCCAGCACTGGGGGCCAGCAGCCCCTGGGAGACACCAGGCTCTCCCACCAGGATCTCCACCTCCATCAACAGAGGACTCCTACAGCCCTGGTGTAGCGGCAGAGTAGTCAGCTGCTGCTCCATCAGAGCTTACAACTCACCCCAGTGATGCTGGAAGCATGGAACTGGGCTCTGACCCCACCATGGCACCAAACAGCCCGGGGACCCAGGTAACTCGCCGTCCCCTGGGGCTGGCTCACCTCAGCTCCTCGATCTCCCGGATGTAGTTCTGGATGAGGGCACCAATGGCTTCATTACCATCTCCTGGAGGAGCAGAGGCACAGGTGGATCAAAGCACGACACGGGCTGTACCCCATGGGCTACGCTTGGCTGGGTGACCCCAGCGTGCCACACACTAGCCCAGCCTCACCTGCCTTGGCCAGCATCAGGTTGGCCTCCTGGCTCATGAGGTGGGTGACCCTGTTGTTGATGGCATCGATGGCCTCCTGCATGGCCTTCACCCGCATGCGCAGGGCACTGTTCTCCTTCTGCAGCATGGCGTTCTCACGGAACAGGTCGCTGTAGCCCTCCGAGCCATCCTCCCCAATGACCCGCTTGCCCTGCGGGAACAGAATGGGAGTCCCTGAGGGCAGGACGACCCATGACATGGCGACCCCCCACTGCGGCCGTTGGGGCAGCCCCAGCTACCAAAGCAGGGGCAAGTCTAAGGACCAGGAAGGCCTGAGCTCAACAGGCAGAGGGGGAGGGATGCTTCAAGGCTTCTCCCTGACTCAGCATCCCCAAGAGAGTTGCCCAGGGTCCTGCCTGTGCCAGGGCAGCAGCTGAGCCCTGGTCTCTTCAGCCTCCTGAGCTGTCCTAGCAATTACCCTACATCAACAGGGGCAGAGGACAGTAGGCAGGAGGGTCTTTCCCGTTAAAACCGCCCAAATTCACACATGAGGAGGGAGATTTCCGCTCATGCCTCCATCCCACCTCAGCAGGCTTGTGGGGCCACTCACCGCCTTGTACTCCATCAGTTCCATCTGCAGGCGGGCGATCTCGGCCCGCAGGGCGCTGATCTGCTGACTCGTCTTGTCCTGGTTCACCACTACCTTGTTCTTGATGTTGCGAGCCCGGTTGGCATACTTGAGCGTGTTGAGGGTCTCCATGAAGTCCCGGTCGGATGGGCTCACGCAGGCAATCATGATGGTTTGGCTTAGGGAGGTGAAGATCAGGGTGAAAGGCCATTTTGCCCCACCCTGTGTCAACTCAGCACCTGGAAACCTGGGACCCAGCACAAGCCACGTGCCCCCAGACCCCCATCCCAGGCTCTTCTGTTTTATAACCAAGGTATAAACTGGGTTCAGTCCCTCCCAGTGCCAGAGCACTGGGATGACCTCATGAGCAACACATCATGAAGCCAACCTCCACCAGCCAGCCCTCACACGCCAGGATTGCTGAGGGAGAGTGGGAAAGTACCCCCAAAGTAGGCGGGGGATTCAACCCACCCCATGCCGGGCCACGCCACCCACCAAGCCCCGGATCCACGAGAGCTCCACAGCGTTTTGCAGCGGCTAATTCTGCCAGAACTGGATAATTGCGCCTGGGGCTCACGAGCACCCAAGGTCTTTACAGCTGTGAAGTTGTGCACTGGGAGCCACCCCCTCCCCACCGGGCAGCCCATGAGGCATTTGAGTCCTGAACCAGCTCCTCCATGGCTCCATAGACCCTCAGCCATATTTGCAGGGGGACATCCCCAGCAGCCCCCCTCCCAGGGCTCAGCCCCAGCCTGGGACCCCTTTACCTGTTGCCCCCGAGGGAATCCTGCAGCAGGCGGGTGAGCTTGGAGTCCCGGTAGGGCACGTGCACCACTTTTTTGCTCTGGTCTCCCAGGGCACTGATGACGTTCCCCAAGGCCAGCTACGAACACAAAGG
>NW_010431108.1:14185-19653 GCF_000710305.1 Buceros rhinoceros silvestris | reverse complement strand
AAGGAATGACCCCCCCCGCCCCTGAGTCAGCCTCTGAGGAGAATACAGCTGTCACTAGCCAGCACATCTGGCCTGGGGCATATGCTGTGGCACAAATTTGGGGTGCAAGAGGTGGAGGCATGGGGTTCCCTTGCCAGCCTCGGCATTTGCCCTCCACCCCTGGGCTGTGCCACCCTCCCACACGTGCTGAAGGGCAGCACGGAGCCCTGGCAGGTTTCTTAGGCTCCAGCTACCTTTTGGGGACTGGCACCTTGCACCCAGCTGTACCCCTCCTCACGGTCCTGCCCTCAGCAGCAAAGCTGCACCCTCCCTCTCCACGGGTATTTTGGCTTGTAGACATTCCTGCCTGGGGAGCCCGGTAACATAAACCCCAGCAGAGACAGCAGCAACCTCAACAGCCCAGAGCAGCTCTGAGCAGGACCCAAAGGTGTCTCAGGACCCCCCAGGCAGGCCCTGCCTCCCTGCTCCCCTTGCACCCCGGGGCCATACCAGCCCACAGTTGATGGAAATGCCTTCCTTTGCTCGCTCGCCAGTAGCGCCCGTTCGCTTCAGCCTCTCGGAGCCAGCCAGGTCTACGAAGTGGAACTTGGCCGTGAGGGTCTCGTACTCGGTTGTGGGCTGGGCTCCGTCCAGGAGCCTGGTCACCTCCCCGTTCACCTGCAGCCAGGCACAGATGGAGAGGGTTAGTGCCACGGAGCAGAGCGGGCAGGAGCTCCCTTGGCTGCACTCAGACATCAGCAAAAGCCTGAGCTTTCACCTCCACAGCCAGCCCCTCAGGGATAGGGCAGAGGATCCCAGCAGCAGCTTGCTCTGGGCCATCCCTCGGGCCAGACCAGCGCTCCATTGATGGAGCTGCTCCAGGGCAGCCCTCAGTTCCCATTAAACACTACTGCTGGCTGCGGCTGGAAAGAAGACAGACTAAGCCCTGCCTCTCTTTGCAAGACTTCAAATGTTCTCCCCTCTCCAAGGGACCCCCAGATGTTGCCTGGGTCCAGAAACAGCCCAGCCGTGAGGCAGGAACACGTCTCACCAGCTCCGGGCGGGCGCACACTCTCATCTGGCACAGGTGAATGGTGAAGATGGCGTGGGACCGGGAGCTCTGCACGTTCATCTGGGTGCTGGCGGTGGTGCGGGAGAGAGCCCCCTGTTTCAGGCACTGGATCAGCTACAATGACACGGGACAGGGAAGAAGGAAACCTTTGAGGCATCCATCCAGGGAGTCAGGACAGCACCCTACTGCAGCCCAGCAGGCAGCTGGACCTCTCCCTGCATCACCCTAGGGCTGCCCAGCCCCATTCCAGGGGAGACCTCCCCCTCGCTTGGCACGTAGCGCATCCCTGGCTGGTGGGCACCCAGCTGCAACCCCTCCTCCTCGTCAGCCCCATGCCACACCCACCTCGTCCTGTGAGTTGATAAGGCGCGACGTGACGCCCGTGGTGTAGATGCTCCCGCTGGCATCCTCATGGATTTTGATGTTGGATTTGCGGTGGCGTGCGTCAGGGTCACGGGCACTGTCAAACAGGTCCAGGATCTCCTCATTGTAGAGCTGAGCAGGCCAAAAGTGGGGTCGGGGTGAGCAGTAGGAAGCAGGAGGCTGCTAGAGCCCAGCGCAGCGGGACGGACAGCAGCTGCCCTCTGCCATCCCGCTGCTGCAGTCCCGAGAGCCAGGAGGACAGGCCGGACAGCTCGGGGTGCACGAGTGTTCACATGTACGTGCCCACATGTGTGTTTAGGTGAGGCTGTCCAGGAGAGCTGGAGTGTATGCAAGGGTAGGGGAGGACGCACAAGCACGTGCGTGCAGACAGGAGACAATCCATGGGCAAGCTCCGACCTGGGCATGGGTGCCCAGCTAGGACAGGACACCAGAAGGAACAGGGCGCGCACACGCGTGAGCACAGATGTGCCTGCCTGCCCCACGAAGCCCTGAGCTGCAACCTGGGCTGGTTGCAGCCACCCGACCCTGGGCTGTCCCTGGCCCACGCAAGCAGTTGCACAGGGACCGGGACACTTTCAGGACCTTGTCTCCAGAGCCTGAGTGGACACCTAGGAGCTGTGTATCCCTCTGGTCTTCCCTGTTCTCCCGGGGAGCCCCCAGCCACACGAGCCAGCAGAGCTCCTCTCCCACCACAGCTCCCTGAGGTCACCTCTACCACGTGGAAAGGGGACCAGGGGGACCAGGGAGTGCTGGGCAAGAGCTGACAGAGGATGCCCCCATCCATATCTTGATCCTGTAGCATCCTCTGTCACCCTGGGGCAGAGGGACACCCCTGCCACTTTCACTCAACACACCATGTCACCCTCTTACACCCAGGTCCTAGTGCAGAGCGCAGAGTCACCTGAGGACGCAGGCTCCCAGCAGCAAAGCAGATCAGGCTAATTCGGCCCTGGCTGCCCCGGGTGCCAACGGGCTCCCCGAGGGTTTAAACCCCGCTCTGACCACCGGCTCACAGGAGAGTCATGGGACAGGGATCAGCAGGGCCAAATCCTGTACCACTGCCGGGACAGCAGGGTTGGTGACCAGTGTCTAATGCGGCCACGTGCCCATGCTGGCACAGGAGAGCCCTTATGGCCACAAAACCCGCCCGGAGCTGACTGGGTAAGGACAGGTCTGGGTGTGGCAGCACAAGTGCTCCTGGTTTGGTGACCATGTTTGCGTGGTGGACCAGTGGACAAAGCCCTCGACAGGCTCCAATGGCCTTGGTCACCGGGGCATGGGGCAATGGGTTTTTAGTCTCTCCACAGGTAACGAGGCCCTTGGAAAGCCTTTGAGTCCCCCCGCAGATAGCAGACATCCCCCTACCCTGAGGCTGCCAGTGTCCCGCTGGCATGGCCGGCCTGGCGAGCACGACCATGAGCGGCTTTCAAACCACAGAGGAAACCTCGCTCCATCCTCCACCGCAGCCACTGGACACACACTCTGAGGCTAGTCTGAGAGCCAAACCCAGCAGGGTCATAGGTGGAGAAGAGAGAGAATGTGACATGTGATACCACGCAGGGTTACTGCTCCATCACCACCCCCAGGTGCCCTTGGGGTTGCACTGGACCTCTTGGTCTGCAGAGACGCTTCCTAGGATGGTCTGGAACAGAGGCAGCAGCGGCATCTTCTAATCAGTGTTCATCCTTCCCCAGCTAACAGGTCATCCCAAACTGAGTGGGAGAAACTGAGGCAAGGGAAACTATAGGTGGAGGATCTCCTAGAGGGCAGCTAGGGGAGCGTGAGAGGGAAGGGAAGGTCTGTCGCATGGGGTGAGGGGACACACATTGGGCTGAAGGCCAATATCTGACCCTCTAGCTCGGGGAAGGCAGGAAAATGTCCCCAACAGGGACAGGGGCCTCTCCAGCAGGGAGAAAGCCCGGCAAGGTTCGTCCCCCAGAAGGGCTTCAGAACAAGCAGGAAATTGTCCCCATTTCCACCCCAGCCCACAGGTTCTCCAGAGGGGATACCCTCAAGGCCAGGGATGCATGGGAAGGCAGCCAGGAGCTCAGACAGGCAGAGTGGTGGGAAGGGAAGGATGTGGCTGGACACAACAGCACATGGGAGCTAACGAGGACTCTGCAGATAGAAAGCTGATTGGGAGGGGTTTCTCCAGTGAGGAGGTCAGCCCTCCAGGCTAGGAAGTGGCTCCGATTCCCCTCTCCAGGCCATCTACATCTGGAGGAACCCAGATGTGATGCCCACCAAAGCCACATACCAGCAGAATGACAGCACAGGGCCTCTCTGCCTGCCTGCCTGTCTCCTCGGGGCTGTGCCCCAGACTGGGACACCACACAGTTGCAGATTTTTCAGGAGCTCAGCTCAGCACTTTCACCCCAGGACCAGCCCCCAGGGAAACCGCTGCAGATGCACGAAGTCCCCAGGCTTTCTGGGACCAACTTTTCCAGGGAAAGAAGCAGTTAATAAAAGAGGCTTTTGAAATGGAGAAGCCCGAGCAGAGACGGGAGAGGATGTAGTGAAACGTTCTCAAGGTCAAAGATGCAGCAAAGGACACGGGAAATTACACAACCCTTCCTCAAATCCCCACAAGAATGGCACTTCTTCCTCTCCTTGTTGCACTGGGAATGCTGGTCCAGACCAGGGGAGCAGGTATGCTGCTATCCTTGACCTCAAATGGGACAAAGCGAGCCCAGAGCCCTCTGAATCTCTAGTGGACCAAGGCAGAAGCCCTTTCCCCACAGTGGGGGCTCTCTGCAGCCAAGAAAGTGCCAACCCAGCTTATGGCCATTGGGAGGTCGATACCATTCAGTGCTTTGAGTCTCCTCTGCCCTGGCCACGCGTCCCTGGCCACACGCCTGCTGAGGGGTCCAGCTCAGCCGGCGAGTGGCACCAGGACATGGAGGACTCAAGGAGCCCAGGACATGGAAGCTGAGCAAAGGACAGGGCAGGGCCACCGTGTCACCCACCTCCAGGAACTGGGCGCTGACTTTGAACTCGGGTGCTGCCACGCCCCGGCTCTGCGCCGCCCGCTTGCGCTCCTCAATGCCGCTGAAGAGGTGGCTGATGGCCCGCGGGATGATGCCCTGCTCCTCCTCAGAGATGCTCATGTCAAAGCCGGTGCCCATGGTGTAGGTCTTCCCTGCGCCAGTCTGAAAAAAAGGCAGTAAGGGGGAAGCCGGCTGGACCCTCCCAGGCTCAGCTCTGCCCACCATGCCCCATACCTCCACCCACCAACCCAGGTTCCCCAAACACCTCTGCTGCACCCCTCTGATACCCACCACCACACCAGCCTTGCCTCCCTTCTCCTCCCACCCAAGCCTCTCCTGCCCCAGCTCTCACCCAGCCTGGGGACAACTCCCTGTCCCTTCTACACCCAGGAGCTCATCCATCCCTGACCTGTGCAGGTGCCATCTCAGCATCCCCAGCACCCAGTGCTGCAGGAGAACCCAGAGCCCAGCCAGAGCCCCGGCAGCACACAGAGCACCCACCTGGCCATACGCCAGCACGGTGGCATTGTAGCCCTCGAAGCAGCCTTCGATGAGCTTGCCCACGCACGTCGTGTAAATCTGCTCCTGCCACGTGTCCAGGTCAAAGACAAAGTCGTAGGTGAAGGCTTTGTCCTTCCCCAACAGCACCTGGGGCTCACCAGGCGTCACCGAGGTGCAGATGTGACATCCCTCTATTTTCTCTTTGGACAGCTGGGGACGGATCCTGCAGGAAGAGAAGCAGCTGAGGGCAACCTCGGGGCTCGCCCCGGTCCTGGGGGGATGCCTGTACCCAGCCTGGTCCTGAGGACGTGAGCATGGCCCATGCTGGAACTGCAGCTGCTAGAGGCAGGGAACCAGCAGCACCTCTGCCTGCAGCGTGGAGCAAACAGAGCAGGGGATGCTTCAACTCCCGCACCCAGCGACACCCTTGATCTGCTCGTGGCTGAGAAAAGCGGGCAGTGCATCCCAGCGATGCCACCAGCCACCTCCGCAGCCAAGGTGACAAGCAGGGCAGGGTGCCGTGGCACGGGCACACCCAGTAAAGA
>NW_010431108.1:13390-13882 GCF_000710305.1 Buceros rhinoceros silvestris | reverse complement strand
CACACCCAGAAAAGCAACACAGCCTGTGCTTAAAACAGCCGAATACGTGCTGGCATGGTCCCGTCTGGCTCGCTCGCTGCAATGCCCCTGGCCAGGCACTGAGCTCTGGGCAGCACGTAGACACCAATCAATACATCAAAGCAGCCCCGACGGGGACTGCCAGGGCACGGCCTCGCTCGCCTGAGCTCAAACTACAGTTACAAAGGCTTGAAACACAGAATGCGAAAACCCGACCAGACAGTCCCAGCGCCAAAACAACTGTCTAACCCAAACCACCGCCCAGCCCGAAGGCCGTCCCCAGCTGGGGACTCCGTGGATGGGAAGGGATGGGCTGTGCTGCGCTCCTGGCGGAACACACAACCGACCCGCCGCATCCCCACGCCCCACACTCGACACCTCCCCGAGACACTTGGGCGCAGAGCGGACGCGCACTGCCCTGGCTCCGCCTCGGCACTGGGGCGTTCAGGGCTGCAGCAGCCCCGGCGGTGGGTG
>NW_010431108.1:11935-13025 GCF_000710305.1 Buceros rhinoceros silvestris | reverse complement strand
TGTTCAGTGGCTAGCAAAGCCCCAGGAGGGCCAAACCCCGCTGGGTCAGGGTGGACGGGGTGTCCTCAGCGGGGAGAGAGGCAGCCGACTCCCCCTCACTCTGCTGGGAGCCGGCGCAGCGTGGGAACAGTGCTGGGCGTCCGTGGGTACATTTAGCCACAACAGGCAGCAGCTTCTGATGTGCCAAGCCCTGGACTCCTCCTGTCGCCTTCCCAGGGCCCCACACTCCTCCAGGAAAATTAACCCCAGCTTTAATTACTTTCTGATGAACATCAGGCACTTCCCCGCCTCCTCCAGCCCAGCCACGCTCAGTGGCAGCGTCCCCAGGGAAGGGGCCAAGGAATAGTCGGGAACCGTGGGATTTGGGGCAGATTTTTTTCACGTCAAGAGAAATGAGAGCAGGGTTTTCAGCCAAAGATCTTTTTTCTTCCCCCCTCCCCCAGCAGCCACCTCCCTGCATGGGATGGCGCACCCAGCATCACAGGAGCTTTACGTGGCCACCAAGAGGCATCATGGAGGGTTTCTCTAGGCCAGCACAGCTGCTCCTCCTGCTCCCCAGGACCTGACTGTCCGAGCTCTGCCACACTAGAGGGTCCCATCCCTGTCCTCCCAGAAGGAAGACCACCACGCCAGGCACCAAACAACACAAGGCCCTGGTTGTGCCAGGTAGGTGTTCACACGCAGTTCAAGTCATGCCCAGGCACCACGATACCTCTTCCAAACACAGAATCATAACATTGTTTAGGCTGGAAGAGACCTTCCAGCTCCTCGAGTCCCCCCATTCCCCAGCACGGCCAGGTCCCCACTGACCCCTGTCCCTCAGCAGCACCTCCACACGGCTGGGAAACCCTCCAGGGATGGGGACTCCACCACTGACCTGGGCAGACTGGGACACGCCTGCACAACGTCAATGGGACAGAAATGGCTCCTCAGGGACAACCTCAACCTCCCCTGGAACAACTGGAGGCCAGTTCCTCTTGTCCTGTTACTTGTTCCCGGGGAGAAGAGACCAACCCCACCTGCATCGCTCCACCCTCATGTCAGGGAGTTGTCAGAGCCAGAAGGTCTCGCTGGCGCCTCCTTTGCTCCA
>NW_010431108.1:10510-11603 GCF_000710305.1 Buceros rhinoceros silvestris | reverse complement strand
TCTCCAGCCGCTGTCTCCAACACCCCCAGGGCCTTTTCTGCCAGGCAGCTTTCCAGCCAAACATGACGTAAGCATCTGCAGAGCCAGCACAGACTCTCTCCTTGGCTCTGTCCTCAACCCACCAGGTGACACTGGTGAAGCTGGCAGTGCTTGCCATGCTCTGCCTCAGTTTCTCTGGTCTGCAACAGAGATTAGCAACTTTGGCTGTCATGAAGCCACCATCTGAGCACATTCTGGCACTTCTTGCCCCCACCTCTGCCCAAAAAGATGCTGGCCACTTCCTGCCCATCCATGCAAGAACTGGGTGTGATGCTGTCAGGACCCAACCCGAGGGATGATGGAGCTACTCCCTCACCTGCATCTGGGCACAGCCAGCCAGCCTGCCCTGTGCCTGGTCACGGGCCACCAGCCAGAAGGACAGCTTGTGCCCAGCACCACGACCCAAACGTGCCAGGGTGCCCTGTCTGAGAGGACTGGGACACCTGCAGAGAGCCCGGCTGATCGCCCACAGCCCACGGCACCAGCTCCTACAGTTATGCGCTAATGAGGGACTTGTCTAAGCAGCAGCCAAAATAAACCAGCGCCGACCCTGAGGGATGCTGCCTCACCACCCCTCCAGCTCAGGCAGGGCCAGGGCAGAGCCCCAGCTCCCCCGGGCAGCCGGCGCCTGCCATCCCCAGGCGGACACAGGCAACAGCTTCTCCTGCTCAAAGCCAGTGTGGGGAGGACATGGGCTGTCCTGGGGCCAACTAGATGATCAGCATGAGCTGATAAACCAGCCTTGGCACATGCAACACACCTGGGAAGGAGGAGAGAGCCGGCAGGACCGCAGCAGCACCATGAGCCTGGCCATCACCTCCACCCCCCCACCTCCGGCTCACCGTGAAGGGACAGTGACAAGGGACCGAGTGCCCAGGACAGAGCTGTACGGTGCCAGCCAAGCGTTTCTGCCAAGCAAGTCTGGCTGGTCCCCAACCCTGGTCACCCGGCACACAGGGCTGGAGGCAGATGGACGCAGAGAGACAGAGACACCGGCAGGGGTGAGGACCTTCCTTCCCGAACCAGCAGCTCTCGCTGGGACAATGAGGGGCAG
>NW_010431108.1:9240-9891 GCF_000710305.1 Buceros rhinoceros silvestris | reverse complement strand
CAAAGCACCGGAGGGGCACGGCGGGCAGCCAGCTCTCACAGGCAGCCCTCGAAGGGTTGGCTCAGGGGTCCTCCCACCCTGGCAGGAGCAGCTCCCCTGGGGAGCGACCTGCCCACCTCAACCAGTGCAGGCGATGGGGATCACCAGACTGGGCAGAGTCAGGATCCTGTCTCAGAGCTGCATCTAGCCCCAGACACCACCCAGCCTGCCCTGTGCACCGAAGGGGGGCTGTTTTCTTGCACAGGAAGGCACAATTTGGCTGACATGGACTGCTGGGTTCATGTCCTCATGTCCCCCTGCTTCCTCATTTAACAGCCTCAGTTTCCCCCCTCCCAGCCCACCGCTCTGGCTCCAGACCATCCTTTGGCCCCCAGCGCTCCGCCAAAGCTGTGGCACGCAATCCCACAGTGCTCCTGCCCATGGCAAGAAGCTCGACCAGTCCCACACCAAACTGCCCAGCACACACCACGCTCCCCCAACGCTGTACCACCCTGCTGAGACACATCAACCCCCCCGGGCAGGGTGGCCATGCCATCCGGCACAGGAGAGGATGGGCATGGGGCAGAGGGTCCAGCCTCCCCCAGACCCATCACCCAGCATCATCTACCTCAAACAGGGGCTGTCCCAGCTCCCACAGGAGGCTGAGCACAC
>NW_010431108.1:8613-9008 GCF_000710305.1 Buceros rhinoceros silvestris | reverse complement strand
TCCTCCAACCTTGCAGCTGCAGATGGGCAGAGCCTGACCTGGCTGCAGCAGAGAGCTGCCATCCCTCCGAGACCACTCCGAGAGGGATGGTAGCTGCCTGCAGACCCCCTGCAAGGAGCCGTTCCTCTCCCCTTCCCATGCCAGAGCCAAGGCGGGTGCCCAGCCAGGGAGGGCTGGTTTCCCTGGGAGCTGAGCCAGAGCCGGCAGGCGGTGGGTGGAAGAGCTCCACGGCCATTCCCTTCTCTGTGCCAGGCCCTGGAGGCTCAGCACCACTTGCTCTGGTCCACCCTGTCTCCAGAGGGGCAAAGCTGCCCACTGCAATGCTGGGTTGGGGCATCATACCCCACCTGGCCCTGGGCACCTCTGTGGTGGTGGGCTAGCAGAGGCTGGAGCTG
>NW_010431108.1:5761-8452 GCF_000710305.1 Buceros rhinoceros silvestris | reverse complement strand
CTAGTCACACAGCCCGGCTGCTGCGAATGTGCCTGCCAAGACAGGTGGGGCGGGCAAGCCCAGGCAGCGCCTGGCTCCGCTCCCCACGTTGCCGGTGTTCACCTTGCTCCCATCCCTGCATCACCATTCCCCACATTGCCCCCATTCACCCCATTCCTCCTTCCCACCCTTCACCCGCATCGTCTGGTTCACCCTGCTTGTGTTCTCCCTTGAGCCTCCCTAGCACCAGGGCTGCAGGAGCATCTGCCAGACAGTCCATCTGCAGGAGCCCATCTGCCAGCCTCGCCACCCCTCTGCTCCTCTCTGCCCCAAACCTGCCCTCCCCGCTGCACTGCTGCCCTGATCCCACCCAGCAGCACAGGACGCCAGAAGGAAAGCAGCGCCACCATCACCCCTTGCTCCCCCGGGGACATCCTGGGGGGGTCAAGGACACCCCAGGCATTGCGAACCCGGCAGGACAGTGTGCGGCACACGGGGCACAGCCTGGCCATGTCCGGGGCTCCGGACCAGCTCCCCTGGCAGACAGGTTCTGCTGGTGTCACCAGGGGAACATCCCAGCAAAGCGCTCCAGGTTTTCCCCTATCTCCAGGCCAGTGCAGCAAGCGTGGGGCTGCCCACCCTCACCAGCAGCTCCCCAGACCTCAGCTCAGCCTGGCTTGATCCTGAGGGTGGGAGGATCTGCCCTCTTGCCTGGGAAAGGATGACCCTGGCCCCACTCCTCTGGAGCAGGGGTCCCAGGAGAGGGCTGGCTGTTTGCACGCCGGTTGCTTTGGACCCAAATCAAGACGAAGTTAAGCATTTAATTACTGCAGCAGGGAAGTGGCTTGGCAATCAGAGAAAATTGAATCAGGCTCCCCGGGGACTGCTAGGTCTGCTCAGCAAACTCTCCAGTTCAGAGAGAGAACCAGCCACCTCCAAGCAGCAGCAAGCATAAGGCAGGATGGCGCAATCACTGCCGGGGCTCCGGCCAAACGCTGCCAAAGCAGAGGGTGCCACAGCCAGCAGGGCTGGACCAGTACCAGGGGCAAGAGGGAGCTCCCTGGCTGCTGGGTCCCCAACACCCTGCAGCACTGGGAAGCCTGAGGACAGGTCCCTGCAGAGCCAGGCTGTGCACAGAGGCGTTCTGGACATGCCTCCACCCCACATCCATGCTCCGAGGAAGTGACCCCAATAGAGATGCTCCACATGGAAGTGCTGCCCAGCTCCCGACTGCCCAGGCTGCTCCTCTGCTGGGCAAACTCTGCTGCCCTGGAGCCCAGAACCTCCCTGGCCCCCCCGACCCACCATATCCTCCTGCTCCAGGATTGCCTGGGCTTAGGGAAACCTTTAAATGAGGCCTTGGCAGCCGCCATGTGCTGCTCATTAGCTCTGGCAGCAGCGCACCAGCGCGGGGCTGCACCATCTGTTCCACGCTGAGACCCACCACGGCTCAGGGATGAGGGACACGCTGCCTGCGCAGGGACTCCACACCCAGGGACACCCACCCAGCCCAAGGCAGTGGGCAGAGAGTAGCGGGGTCTGGGGGGAGCTTTACCCAGCCTAGCGGACCGAGTTAGGGTCTCTCTGGACTCCTCCTTCACCCCCATAAGCAACTGGCGATGCCACCAGCTCCACGCTGGACCTGCCCAAGGGAAGAGGCTGGGAAACACTGTGAAGATGTTCACAAATGACAGACCTCAGACAGTTACCTGCAAAGGGACATGGTGCCCCAACTCCCCAGGCAGGGTGGGTGGCAGAGGGGAAACCTGCGTGTGGCAGCGCGCACGGATGGACGTACGCCCCGGCAGGGCCCCTGCTCCCCTCCGACCGCGCGGGAATGGTCATGAAACCACCGGCTCAGCAGCAGCGTCAGCAGTTACTAGAGAGTGATGGGAGACCACGGTTCACCAGGAGACTCCGGGCGTGACGGGCCAGGGCCTGACCCTGCAGGGGCACAGAGATGCCAGGGGTCTGGTGGAGACAGGCGACCACATGCCCCCTCCCAATCCAGCGAATTGCACCCACAGGGTCTCTCCTCTCACAGGCGCCTTTGTGAGGTCCCCATGTCCCAGTGCCACCCCAGTACTGGTGCACCCACACTGGAGCTCAGGCTTTCCCGGCCCCTTGGAAGCAGGCACGCCTGCGGCCCCCAGCGCGCTTTGGGTGCCACTGGGAAAACAACCTGATCTTGGCAACCCCAGAGCCCACGAGGAATGCCTGGAGCAATGTGGCCGCAAGGCAGGAGAGAGAGTGGCACAAAAGAGGTGCCTTTCCAATCCCATTCCCCAGAATAAATCCCAGGTCCTTGGCCCTTAGGATGAGGGGTGGTACGGAACACCGAGGAGTGAACAAATCTGGTCTCACAGCTGGGAAGGGAACGGGCATGTTTCGCCCCAACATCCTCCTCGAGCAGGGGCAGCATGAAGTAACAGATGAGCAGAGACCACAATGACACGGCCAGAGAGACCCCTCCCTCCTAACACAACAGGGCCAGGTTGTGTCTCCCAGCCCTGCGACATGGGGCCAAACACGTGTCCTTGCTCAGAGCTTGGAGGGCAGAGAGGAAGGCGAGGACCTCAGCTCTGCTCCTCCCAGACTGGCGAGGGACAGAGGCATCCCACTCCCACCACTCAAGCAGCTCACCCAGCACAGCCACAGGGCTCTGCCAGGGGGTTACTGGGGTTATTACCACAGCACAGAAGCTCACGGGAC
>NW_010431108.1:4879-5110 GCF_000710305.1 Buceros rhinoceros silvestris | reverse complement strand
GGCTGCCCCAGTGCCAGTCCCCAGAGCTTTACCCTGCTGCTGGTGATGTTGGGAGAACAGACCCAGAGCTTGGAGCAGAGCTGCTGAGCCACCCCCCAGGACACCACAGAGGCACCCACCAAGAACAACAGCCAGGCACGGGTGGGTGGGCAGGGAGGTGGTCACAGCCCCGTGGGGTTACATGGGGTGGGGGGGACCATGATATAGGGGAGATGGGGCCAGGCTCGGTTC
>NW_010431108.1:3798-4070 GCF_000710305.1 Buceros rhinoceros silvestris | reverse complement strand
GCCGTGTTCCTGACAGCTTTGTTTAGGGCTTCGCCTCCTGCCCCAGTTCCTGTGCTTGGTGCGGGAAAGCCGCCGCTTCCCTCTGCTTGAAAGACAGCCCCAGACTCCCGAGTTCCTTCACAGAGCTAAATCCCTGGCTGATGGGTGATGGGTGCAGGCACCAAAAGCCTCTTAAAGCCGCTTTGCTCCGAGCGATGGCATCTATGTGGGACCGCGGGGTGCGGCCAAAATCCCCGCTCGCGCTGGCACCTCTCCATCCCTCGCTCACGTTT
>NW_010431108.1:2335-3476 GCF_000710305.1 Buceros rhinoceros silvestris | reverse complement strand
GGCTGGGGGCGCGCTGGCCCCCGCGTTGCACCGGGCCGGGGAAGCCCCGAAGTGAAACCAAAGAGCAGCAGCTGGCCTGGCTGGGTTCAGCACAGCAGCAAAACAGCCACAGGACATGGGGAGGCCCCACTGCCGGCGCTGAGCTGCCCTCCGTTGAGGCAAGGGGGGAAGACCGCAGGTGCCTGTGCCGGTGCTCTGCCTGCCCAGCACCCCAGGCTAGGGCGGCCTCCCCAGATATCTCCTTCCTGGGATCAGGGCTGCTCACCAGGGAGCTCCCAGCACCCCCCAGACAGGAGATGGGGCACCCCAGGGCTGGGCAGTGCCACTGCGCCAGGACGGGCTGTCCCCTCCATCACCACAGCAGCCAGGCTGGGTTTGCCTCACCTCTCCCTGCACCACCCTGTGACATCTGAGCAAAACCAGCCCAGCAGCAGCCAGATATGGCAGGAGACAGTGTCCCCCAGGACCACAGCAATGGTGGGCAGCAGCTTCCAGGCTGTACTACCCCCTCCAAGCTGGGGCCCTTGGGCAAGAGCTGGGCTCACACCTCTCCATCCAGACCCAGCGCTGCCCTGGGAGGAGCTGGTTCAGGAGGGCTACAACCACTCTACTTCCTTGGGGACTGAGTTCAGCTGGTCCCAAAGCCTTGGGGTTTGCAGAAATCATCCCAGCAGGCAAAGGAGCCCCAGCCGCGTGGCAGCGGGGACGCCAGTGCCTGGGCAGGGCCGGGAGCCCGGCTGATGCTGGCACCCGGCCTTTGCCAGCAGCACCTGCGGAGGCGAGGCCCTCACCCTGACGGATGCGTTGAGTCTGTCCCATTTCCAGCACGGCGCACCCCATCCTCCTTGCTGAAGGAGGAGGTGGGAACAGTTCCCTGGGGCAGGAAACAGCCAGCCTTGGGCTGCCCACGTGGAGCATCACGGCATGAGCGTTCAGCAGAGCAGCAGAGCGCTGGAGGTTGCGGGGTTTAAATAAACTTGAAATCCGACTCAACTTCCTTCCCCAATTTCACAAGCGCCGTTTCCTGAGTCTCCGCAGCAGCCAGGCATGCTGGGGTGCTGCGGGCAGCTCTGGCACAGAGCGTGCCGCTTTCTGCCCAGTGAGCTGGGCAGTCTGAAAGTGCCCCCAAGGCGTTGTTCTC
>NW_010431108.1:1995-2213 GCF_000710305.1 Buceros rhinoceros silvestris | reverse complement strand
GGCCCCCAAGGATTTTTCCCGCAGCCAGCCCGGCTTCTCCAGTGTCCCCTGGCCAAGGAGTTTAACGGCCTCTGGGTCAATACGCGCCATCAGCCCTCCTGACGCAGCAAAACTGCCCGGGCACCAGGGCCTGGGCTCCACCTTGCCGCAACCGCAGCAAGCCCTGCTCCCCACCCTGCACCCCCGGCTTCTGCACGCTGCGGGGCGCGCGCGAACCG
>NW_010431108.1:543-1798 GCF_000710305.1 Buceros rhinoceros silvestris | reverse complement strand
CACCGGAGGGAGGGCACGAGTGGGGAGCTGATGCCCTGGCTGCGTCGCAGCCACCCACTTGAAGGTGACCTACAGACGGAAACAGCAGTTGTCGCCTTGCCGCTTGCCGAGGAAAGCCCCACCAGCAGAAAGCAGCCAGGGATCACAGGCCGCCCCGATTGGCACCATGACGGCAGCCGAGACCATTACACCGGCACAGGGCGTGTGGGCACCCAACCCACCCGCTGCCGGTGGCTCAGCCCCATCATTTCTTCCCCCACGGTGCTCGCCAGAGCCGGCCGTGAAGCGATGCACCAGGCTTAACCCCAGCGGGCTGGACGCTGTGGGCAGACCCTGCCCGCAGGGAGGGTGGGAGCGGGGCAGGATCCAGCCCTGCCCTGGCAGATGGCATGGAGCGGATCTGCAGGTTCAAGGTGCAGGTACGGACCAGCCCCTGGGTCAGGAGCAGACGCTGGGCCTGTGTTTCCCTCCACCGACAGCGGCACTGCCGCAGGTACCAGCCATTTTGCCGCTGGCACACAGGAAGCCCAAATAACACACCCGTGCCCCAGGCAGCAGCTCAGCGCCCGAGTCCTTTGGAGCCCCGCTGCCAACAGGGCAGCCAGGGCTCTCCCGAGAGGAAGACAGGAAGCTATGAAGCTGACAAACACCACAGCATCTCTCCTGCCGGGTCAGGAGAACCAGCAAAACCAGGGTCCCCCCCCCCAGGACAGCACAGCCCCACCATCCTCACTCCCCTGACCCCACGCCTCCCACCCTGAGGGCTTTGTGAGCCCCCAGAGATGGTCAGGGTGGCTGCAGCACCTCTTGCCGTTGGCTGGACCCCCCCCATCACCCAGCAGTGCACGGTGCCTCCCTCCACAGCCCACATCACTTCCCAGTGTCCTCAGACGCAGAGACCCCAAAGGAATGGCATGGCAACACATTTGTGCTATTAGAAAACAGGGAGCTTTGATACGTGCCCTTCTGCGCCCGAGAAATATTCAACCTCCATCCTCTGAGAGCCAAGGGAGGGTGGTGGGACCTCTGAGCAGGTTTGCTCGGGGGGTGGAGGGGTCTTGGCAACACCCACAGCCTCACTGCTCCACTGGCAGGGTGTCACCAGCACCCACAAAGGAAAATGTCACTCTGCTCCCAGCCCAGGGCAGGAGGGGACCCATCACCAGCCCCCCAGGGCTGCTTTGGCAGCAGAACCATGGGGATCGCAGTGTTTGGCCCTTGTGTCCTCAGCCTGGCCTCGGGAGCCACCACCCAC
>NW_010431108.1:0-388 GCF_000710305.1 Buceros rhinoceros silvestris | reverse complement strand
GTGACCTGCCTGCTTTGTCTCGCAGTCTACTCGCTCCCAGCCCCCCTCCTTTGTCCTGCCAGCTTCCCTTCGGCTCCGCATCGCCCCAGTTACCCACCGGCTGCACCAAGCGGGACGCCAACATGAGGAGGGGGTGGAAGAGAGCCGGACCCCACCCCTCCTTGGATCCTCACCATGGGCACCCCAGCCCTGCTGCAACACTGCATATTCAAGTCGCCTCCCGATTGTGATCCCCTCGCCGGGGTTAGGTGGGGAGAGCCCCACCACAGCCATCGTCCCCAGCAGCCCCCACTCCATGTCCCCAGCAAAAGGGACCCTGACCTTGAGCTGGGTCTTTGTTAAGAGGCCTCATCCCCAGAGAAATGGGAAGAGTCCAGCCAGCAGCCAA
>NW_010431107.1:114206-135062 GCF_000710305.1 Buceros rhinoceros silvestris | reverse complement strand
TGCATATATGAGACACAGAGCCATGACTGGCTACCTCTTACAGTACTCGGCTGTGTGTAGCTGTGTCGATAAGATGCTTGTGGGCTTGGTAATCTCACAGCTAAACCCAGGGGTTTGCAATTCAAGAAGGAAATTTTCACTATTACCCTGAAAACAGAAGCATAGAAGGAATTAATTTGGAAAGAGCTTCATGTAAAATTTTTATATGCCATCCTGCTGCCAAGATATCTTGCCAGTTGGGTGGTAAGAGCACGGGTTTTAACTCCTCTCTCTGTGTACAAACAGGATGACTTAACCTCTTCCTCTTTATCCCTGAACAAAAGAAAAAGCTGATGATTTGAACAGATGTTTTGCAAATTGGTAGCTGGCTCGTAGTGCAGGAGGGAAGCAGCGTGCTCTTTGAGCAAAGCTTTGTCGTTTGCCCTTGGTGCTTCCTGTCTGTAGGGTACCTCGTCTTGTGCCTAGATGGGTCCCTCTTCTAAAGGACAGAGATCCCAGAGAGAACCTAAACCGAGAGAAATTCCGAACAGAAAAAGCTGGCAGATTGTGCCTGCTTGTTTAAGGGCCCCGCTGAGCCCTCCGGAGGGCAGGAGAAAGAGCATCACAAGCCACGCTCTTGGGGATGGCGGTGGGAGAAGATGTCTCGGGTACTAATGGTGAGAAGGCAGCAGCAGAGAGGAGGAACGGGGGGAGATACAGGGACCTGGAACTGCACAGTGTTGCCTGGACAAGGGGCGAGACGGGAAGGTTTCGGATAGGCACCAGCCAGTGAGAATCAATGTCTGCCAAGTCGGTTACAGTGACTTGAACAGCTTCTTCCTTGGGCGGTGGGAGGAGGCAGCCGGGGCTCCCCGAGGCCTCCTTAATCCAGAGAAATTGCAGCAATTTAGCGACATCATTTTCTGAGTACACATAGTTAAACCGGTGTAGTCCGTTAGCATGAACGCTCAAATTGGTTTAAGAGTGGCTGATATAGATCAAATGTATTGGAACTAGCTAATTTGAGAGTGTCCATGCAAGGGGGTTATGCCAATTTAACATCATCAATTTAGGTGCCAGCAGTTGCATTAGTGCGGCGCTCGAATGCAGACGAACAGGGAGAGCAACTAGGAAATGGCTCGAAGAGACATTTTCCACTGAAACAGTGTGCAAAGCTACGAAAATTAATAAAGTCTTTGAGCATTTTATTTATAGCTGAGAACTGGTATTATCTCACAGGGACTTGAGCTCTCTGGGGAAAGAAGGGGTTTTGTTTGGGGATTGTGGGGTTTTTTGGTTTTTTTTTTTTCAAGGAAATAGTGGAAGAGCATAATTTTATGTATTTTATGCTTCTTTCTCTTAAAATCTTTCAGAAACATTTTCCCAAAAATAAAAGTCTTAAGACTCCAAGAGATAGATTTGTGTCTGGATGACAGTTAGGTATCTTAGCTTGTGGGATTATAATCTAAAATGAAAAATTAAGTATAATATTTCTGGACACAAGTGGTTGGCGTTCGTCAAGGTTGCTATCATGCCTAACTGAAGTCAGATTTTTACGCAATATATTTCTTTCATCCTACACTTGAGATAGCTCTTCCCTTCCTCCCCCCGCTCCGTGGTGTTACTGTGCTTTCCTAACTACAATTAAAATGTTGACACCTGGCTTGGTGCTGCAGATTAGGATTTGATTTTCTGTAATTATATGTTATCACTCACATTCGGTAGCGATTTTACCTTCTGTACAGTATGATAACACTTATTAATTCAATAAAAGAAATCAATTCACAGGCAATTTCAAAATGTAACACCTTGGTAACTGAGTACTAACCAATCAGATTATGCATCTGACATTGCGCCTTGTCATTTAATCAGTAATGGGTGATTGCAAAAGCAGATATATGTCAGATGTTAATTAAGAATAACACAGTTTGGGACCATAATGTTAACAGTGCCTGTTTTGTTATGATGCTGTGCTGAATATAGCTAATATTTGACTTGCACTTAAGTATTATTTACAGTAAACGGAACGATAAAGATATTTATTCTGTCTGTGTGTTCCGACAGATGTATTAGATATTCTTTTTAATCAGTGAAACATACTGAGTGTTAATGGGCTGCCACGCAGTACGTGTCTGTGTGCGTGGGATGTGGAGGTGGTTTTGTTTATAGTCAACACCCTCCATCTTATCTTCTAGAAAGTTATATAGTCTTGCTTTCCCGTGGTTTTTTTATCTTCTCAAAGTGTTTCACTTGGCATCTGCCAATCAACTCTTTCCATCGGGTTATTGTTACAGTGTTGGTAGGTATGCACCAGCTCCGAATCTGCTCACCCCTCCCCATCCCTTGCAGCAGACACCAGATGAAATGCGCTCTCCTTCACCAGTGACCCTGCCTGGACACAACTTAACTCTGGGCAGGTAACTGGTAACCTTTCCCTCCGATTATTCCTGCCAATTTTCTCCCCTTCAAGAGGTCTTCAAGCTCTAACCTCGCGGTTGTTCACAATGCTTAAACCAGGGCTTGTTCCCCTGCTCGCTTTAGGTCTTCCTGGGGTCCATCTGGTTGGGACTGAGCACATCGCCTGCCTTGATCCTGAGCTGCAGTTCAGGGCTGCTCGACGGGCACTCGGTGCTTCTGACTCCCAGTGCTTTCACTGGCGATGAAGGACATGCAGGACCTGGCCTTAATTGTGTATCTTTACTTCAAAGACCCATTTGTTCTGTGATTAGGAGCTATTAGTCCAGTTAAATTAAGATGAGAACAGGTGAAATATGCCTGAAACCGACATTTCAGCTTAGCCAAATGTTATCATGCTGCTGACACAACCTTCCTTTCTGATTTGTAATTAAGTTAGAGCCAAGGCCATCAGCTATTAAACTCTACAAAGCAAACATTTAAGATGCAAGGAATCTCCAATAAAGTTGTAAACTTCAATTAGACGGCACCAGCCCAGGGTCCTGAGCTTTCATTGGACACTCACCTAATTTTATTATAATAGCAGCATCCTAATCGAGGAGCTCTGGGGCACAGTCTATTCATTTAACGGTCTGCATATTCATTAAATCTTACAAATTGGCATCAGAGTTTTGTTTTTAGCAGCTTATTCATTGAAAGAGGGAGGCACATTCAGCGTTAGATCACTTACACTTTCTTTTTGGTAAACCGTTTTCATTCAGAGCTTGCCTAAAACGTGGCAATTTATATGAGCTGGGTTAAATTTTCCCACTAAAGTGATTCACTAATGGCTGATAAAACAACACAGAGCTTGTAAAACCATTTACGGTGAAATTTCAGCAAGGAAAAAGCTGTCTTTTTTGCCCCAAGATATGACTGATTTCAGGGAAGAGGAAGGATTGCAGGTGGAGATGGCGACAGTGGAGGTTTCCTACTTTTTGTAACAATAGTCTTTTCCTCACTTTCCATTTTACCAACAGACAAATGCAACATTAGTTTCTACAGTTTATTTTTTGAAAAGTCATACTTAGATATTACCATTTTTTGTTCTGCTGTGGTTTCCCAGAAGGAAATTGTGCTTCAAAATAGTGTTCTTCTGTGTAATTCTCTATATCATTATTTCATGTTCAATATTCCGGGATGGATACTCGTTTTGGCTTCTCCTCTCGTTATTGTCCCTCTCTCTATGCATGATTGAACCAGTCAGAACTTCAGTGATTTAAGGAGAGCTCTGACAGCTCATGTCCTCATCTGTGCATCTTGAGTTATTACTTGAGTGGGACTTTCTTGAACTTCTAAGGAAACAGAGTATTTATTTTCAAGTGTGCATGCCAGTAATGAGGCAATCCTATATTTTGCAGTAATTAATGAGTATATCTGGAGAGAGCCCAAACCTTGGAAACCCTCCATTTTTAAACTGTCTTGTTAACCTAAAGTTTAGGAAATATCTTGACCCCTGGAGAGATCTTACTGTGCTGTATTATGTATTTCTGTAATGAAGAGATTATTGCAATCTAAATTATAGCTTGAAAAAAGGATAACTTAACACTCTTTTATCATGAAAATTTCATCTCTAATTTGGACCTTACTGCAAGTTTTCTCTGTGTCCTTAAGAGGGTGAAAAGAGGTTCCTCTTGAACAGCTGTTTTCATTAGTGTATTTTCTGCTGCTTCTCCTGTCTGCACAGGGAAATCTGAAGACGCCTAGTGAAGGTTCCCAAGGTCTTGCTGCAGAAGGCAAGTGACGCTTGCAAAACCATGATGGATCAATCTATTTATCAAAATACCCACAGACCCCACACCCAGACTGGTGAAATGGTAATAAATATTGGGTATCGAGCTAAGAATTTAAAATCATCCCCCAGTATATGTTTTTGATAAATGACCTGATCTTAAGAGCTTTGGCTTTGCTGTGTGAATTTTCTGAAGGAGAAGAAAGAGGTCACAAGATCTTGAGTTAGTTCCAACTGGATTCTTTGACGTAGGGCCGGATCATTATTTCCTTCTTCATTAGCTTCTTGTTTTCACAACTTGAGGAAGAGCTACCCGTGTTTGAGTCCATAGCAAGGCAGCACCTGACTGTTTTTAACAGGGTTTGCTACTTGTGATGTACTTTGTAATCTGGTTAAAGACAACAGACAAAAAGAAGGGACCTGTTACAGTAACGGAGAACAAACAGGTTCTTAACCCTTTTGTTCATGTTGAATTACTGCTCGTACTGAATAGGAAAATTATATACAGCTTCAGGGGATGAGGACTGAACACCCAGTGTAAAGTAAAACATCCTACAGATTCAGTGGGCAGTGCAGGGTGACTGGCCCAGCACCCACACTGGTGGGGCGGCAGGGCTCTGTATCCCGTGGTGCCTCCTCTGTCACAGGGTCTGGGTGTAAGGCACGAACCTGGTGTTGGATAAGTTGATACTGGAAATAATACGTAACTACTGAAACTGGGTCACGCTGCTGGTTTGTCTGTGATACGGGAAACTTCTATTTATCCTTTAAAAAGGGATTTATAATGGGATTCTCTGCATGTTTGTGCATACTGAAGGAGAAGCAAATCATGGGCTGCAGGGTTTGATCAAGCTGGGACAGAACAGTGATTTTTAAAAGGCAGTGCTGGCAGAAGCGGTGAAAATTTTATGAATGCACAAGTAACCTCATGTCACACAGGGATTATTCCTTTAATGTGTTTATGCCTTTATCAAGGATGTGATGGCTTTAAGCGCTAGCTATATAACATTAACTTGCTACTATCAGAGAAATAATACCCATTAGTAAGTTCTGACTTAGGTATTTATTTCCCATGTTCCTTATCTGGTGGAAGTTGATATAAATCCTTCTCCCACCAAATCAGAACGTGGATGAGTTTCCTCTGGCAAGAACTGATACTGCAGCTCGTCCTTTAGCTCTCAGGCATCACGGGTTTAACATCAGTGGTTTGACCTCTTCCCATTCAAAGGATAGTGTGAGCATTGCTATCTGTAGAGATCATGGTGACAGAGTAATCATACTTGCACTGAAGATTACCGTGCTTTTGGCAGTCACAGATAAACTCAGCCTCACAAACTGAGCATAATGATGTTATGTATAACTGGTTTCTATTAAAGAGAAAGAAAGGGAGGGGAGAGCAGTAGTGGAGATAAACGTACCTAAGGTCAGAGCTAGGGGTAGAACTTGGCTCTGACATGTACAGACCCCTGCGCTGTCCTGTCTGCTGGACAATCATCTTATATTTTACTGGATAAGCAGATGTCCTGGAGAATTATGGATCTCCATCACGGCAAGAGTCCAATCTGCTCTTTGACACGGAGCCTTTGCCTCTATTATGTCTCCATATGTGTATTTTCCTGCCCGGGAATTTCATGGAGGTAACTGCTAGACATTGAGATGAGTGAATGTCCTCAAGGTCACCTTCTGTTGTCTGTAGGTAGCGTTACACTGCCACTCTTACAGCTGGTCACTAATCGAGTCCTCATAAAGCTACATGGTGAAAAACAGGATTACGGAGGTGAGGGTCTTCACTCAACAGGACCTGTACATGCCAGTGAAACTGGAACTCAATATAAAGACATTTAGATGACAGGTTTAAATGCGTATATTGCTTGTATTAAAATCCGTGATACATGATAGTCGAATTTAATCTCGGTAGGTTGATGGCCGCTGAGAAGGTTCACTAAGTTTGGGGAGCTGTATGTCCTGTATCCATTGTACTGACTTCAGTTACACACATAATCGGTTAGAAGGCGAGTAACATTTTGACCTGTGATAAGCTCTGCACTTCAACAAATAACATACCAAGACTTCAGCGTTCTCAAATAGATTTGGACGGATACAATATAGATCTTAAAATGCATGCTTGATTTAGTTCAAGCTGTGATATTGAAGATGGAAAAAACCAGAAATAAGCTCTCACTTTCAAGGTCATTGTTTCTCAGTTCTAGGTCGTTTGATGTGTTTGCCGGCGTACTGCAGGCTCTGGGAGCCAAGTAGCTGCTTATCCATAGGAACAGTTTTACTTTGCTCCACTCGGTATTTCTGCTGATTGCTAGAGTAAAACCTGGTGTTCAACCACAACCTAGCAGTACAGACACGAAATGGCGAAACTGGAATCTATCCCTTCTCTTGAAGCATGAGAGTTGTTAAAGAATACTGTAAATTCTTACCACACTAGTTCAAACCGGTTCTTTATCACCTCGTTTCTCTACGGGAAATCAGAAATCCATCATAACACCAAAGCACTTCATTTTAAGGCAGTCTGTAGGTCTCTTGAGCAGATGGGAGAAACTTGGATTGAATGAAAACCAGATTGTGAAAGGTGATCGTTGTCCTACTCTGTGTGTGTTTCCTGAATTTACTTAGAAGGATGTCTAGGAGAAGAGGGAAAGGTCTTGTTATTTTACGTTGTCATCCTGGGTACGTAATCACTGTGGGACTTCTTTCTTTAAGGCACCTGTACTGCGGAGTTCATCATATAATTAAAATTAGTCCTCAAAAAGCTGACCATTGCAAAACTATTCCTGTCTCAACCATGCAAGGGATCTGTCCCCTGCCTTGCTGCCAGCATCCCTTCTTCCCTTTCACTTACCGTTCCGAGCTGTCGTGCTCCACAGCAGTGTGTCCTTACTGAGATCACACTATGTTACTGAGGAGATAAAGGGATTCTGGAAGACCCAGGGCTAAAATGCCTGGGGATGAGAAGTGATACGGCACCTGGGAGGTTACAGCATTAAGTAGATTACGTGATGGGTCATTCGCTGTGCAGTACGTACTGCAGAATCTGCACCCGACTTAGGTCCCACTTAAGTCTTTACAGTGAGGGTTTCGGAGGTCTTAGCTGGCGTGTGAACCGTGTACTGGTCCTCTGCACGCAGCCGTAGTTTATCCCAAAGCTTGTTCCAGGTTGCTCTTCTCATCAGATACGTGGGGTGAAGGTAGTTTTGTGGGAAGGTCAAAGAAGACTCTGCATTCCCACGCGTGACAGCAGCCCTGTGGTTTCCGGGCTGTGTGGGGAAGGAAGAAGAGTGGTGGCAGGAGTGAGATTTAGGAGAGCAGCAGCAAAGTTAAATCACTTCAGCTCTGCTTGGGGCTGTAGCTAAAACTTTGAGATATGAAGTTTGTAAGACCAATCTGAGAGGCTCCCCTGCCAAATTATGTGATGAAGACCAGAGCAGATGGTGTCAAGGGTTTAATCTAGATGTTCACTGCACCACCACCACCGCTCTTGGATTGGTTGTAAAGAATTAAAGAATTCACAGTAGCTAAGCAGGGATGTGCATCTTTCATGGTACCATGAACTGCTTATGTGGTTTGTTTCCATGGTATATCAGGAACAAAGAAGCCTGGGTACAAAGCCTGTTTGAAAACTGATCCTCAGTGAAATGGGAATTTACAAATGTGGCATGTTCATCTCAAAAATAAAATTGAGCTTTACCCATATTACTGTTAAAGTATAAAGCTTTAATTATGCCCTAAATCCACTCCTTTAGCTGGGGGGCTCACATGATTAGCAGCAAGGAAAAAAAAGAAAGGCATCTGGAGAGGCTGTGTGTTGCTGTGTTTTCCCATATGTGAAATTTTATATAGTACAAATTATTAAACACCAAACCTCCGGAGAAAGATTGTAATGAAAAATTCAGCACTCCCCCATCAGGCTGCAACTAATTTGCCTTCTGACTAGATCTGAAGGAACGGAGGGCTGCGCTGGGGTAATCCTTGATGAGTAGCTGGCAGGAGGAATGAAGCCGTATGTAGTATTGTAGAGCAGGAGCAGCAGTGTGACTGTTCGTGGACAGCCTCACTGAGACGCAGTTACGGTAAAAATAAATAAAAAACAAATCACCATTTTCAGTCGAGGTCTGTGGGTGCATATCCCGATCTTTCTATTTTGGTTTTGGCCTCAAGCTCCCAATTTTCAGCTTGCAACACTTCTTTGTATAAAGGCGTGCAGGAGAGAGTAGACCCGGAGCTGTCTGGCTCATGCGTTGGGTGGTCCCGTCTTGTTCATGCGTGTGGCTTATGCCATCTTCTCTCTCAGATGGTCTCGCACCTTGCCCCTACCCTTCTGCCACTTGCACCCATTCTCCTGCTTGGGGGATGCTGCCAGCAGCCCACCACACTCACACCGTGAAATGTTCAACCACGCACGCTCTGGGGCTTCAGATGTGAGAGCACGAGCAGCTGCTGAGGAACCCAGGCTGCACCAAACACTGGCACGGCTGGGCTGTGGGACCCCCTTCTCAGCCTCCTGCACTCTGAAACACAGGAGTTGGGGCAGTTTTTGGCATATGAGAGCTGCATTTTAAGTATCTGCACAGATGGGGCGCTCCTCTGAAACACAGCATCAAGCCATGCCTGAGAGCTATGTCAAATCCATGCTACTGCTTGTCCTGACTGCAGATGCCAGTGGTCCACTTGGTAGCGGGAGGGAGTGTTCCCCAGAAGATTGCGTTGGGGTCATAGAAATGTACAGCAAATGGTGCAGTGTGCTTCTGCCTGGCTTACATTTTTGTTTGTAGGTGAACATGAGTTAACTTTTTTTAAAAATCATTTATGAGGAGTTTCACCTTTTTTTATTGTCTTCCCCCTCCCCCCCTCTGCCCCCTTCTAAGTTTGGCCCTGTAGAATTTTGAAGGCATGTGTCAGCTTGATAGGTCAAGCAAAAGGATGCTAAAACTAGTCTGGTGTGACTGGAGACACCCACTGTGTGATTTGCTGTGATTAATCATTCTTACTCTGTGCTAGGTGCTTATTACAATTAAATTCTTCCTTGCCAGAGCCATCTGTGTCATTGCCATTGTCACTGTGGGAGAACTGATGCTGTTGTAGCGATAGGCTGGGTACTCTGAGGGCACCTGCCTTTTTCTGGCCTTTTTTTCCCCATGTTTCTTGCTAACAAAGGAAAGGCCCCGTGTGCAGTTGATAACATCTTGTCATAGCTGGAACATGATTTTAATAACAGAGAGTTAACCTTGTCACACATAGTGTGTCCGAGGGCTCAGAAAGCCCCCGAATCCCCAGTTTCAGAAGAACAACTTCCCCTGCTATCCGTAAGTTCATATTTGTCCCTAAAAGCCAGGGATCGGGTTTGCCTGGATGCTTTAGAAGGAAAGGGCTAGAGGCACAAAATCCTTCTCCCCACTGAGTCAATCTAAAATCCAGATTTTACAGTCTAAGTCCAAGAGAACTCCGTCAGATTGCTCTTGGCCCCTGCCTGGCAGGGTGTTGATTAATAATTTGAACCTGCAAATCCTCTTTCAACTTCTGTGAAATCTAAATTGTCCATTTGAGGCTTGCTTCTTTCAAAACAATTCTACTGTGATTTTCACTGCTAATATAATTCTTTGTAAAATAGATAACCCTGTCAGTGGCAAAGCTGCGCCGCACACCTGGAAGGCAGCAGAGCTGCCTGAGTGCTGGGGCACAAATGTGGAGAGCAGGCAATAGCTGGAAAAGATCAGAATTTAAACCGAGTTCTCCTCGCATATATCCAGCTATATTCCCCTTCCTTTGCACTATGCCATACACATTTGTCTGTTTCAGGAGATTTTTTTATTTTTAAGGTTGAAATTTAAAGGGTTGAACATGAGAGACTGGAATCTTGGTGCCTTCAAGAGACCAGATACCCCGAGGCACTTCAGAAACCTCAACTTTAGGATGCACCGGCAGATAATGGTGCAGCCACTTACTCGGGCATGTCCCTGCTCCTGCTCCTGCCACTGCATTCTCTCCATGGGCAGAAGAGGCTGGATGAAACAATTCTGTGGGAGATGAGTTACGGGTTTCCACAGGTGGGCTGCGGGGTGGGAGTGTGCTGGTGCTGCTAGGCGGATGGCTCTTAGGAAGGACAATACCAAGCATGGGCACGCATGGTTTAGTTTGTGAACTGCCATGTTTTACACTTACTGATTCTGTTTCCTTTTTTTTCTCCTTTTTTTGTGGTTTCAGGAAAAGGATATACTTTTACACTTTCATCAGTGCAAATCCATAGCAATTCTGCTAATGAAAGAAAAAAACCCAAATCCACCTGGTTTTAGAAACAGTGAGAAAAAGAATCACCTCTGGTGTTTCAGTGTTTTTGAAAAAGGGCCTTGTTTGCCCAGTAATTCTATATTGCTCTATCATCTCAATAATGAGAGTTCAGCTCGTAATGGCAGCACGTTACAAAAAAGGCTGAACAATTTAAACATGCTGTAAATCCAGCTAATAAGTAAAAATAGGTTTTTAAGGGGAAAAAACTGTGCATAAAACTAGCCTTTTACCATATGTTTCAACTCTACCAGAAACCTTACTTGAATAGTATTTCAATGTGCTTTACCTATTGTGTTGCAAACTTTTTGAGGCTCTGTCAAGTTGTACTAAAGCTTTTAAAATACAGATGGTGGTAAAATCCCCAGTGGAAAACAGGCTTCCATTTCAAACTTCAGTTCTGTTTTTTTCTTTTCTAGTTCATAGCAGATTTTGACAGATCAGAAGAAATATTCACAGCTTGATGCAGCTGGATTCTTCTTTGGCATGAGCAGAAACATCTGGCCCCAAAACAGTGCATTTTACCAAAGGGCCGAAATACATGCACATGCATCTGTTGTGCTAATATATTTTCCTGTGAACTCAGATGTTAATTGCTTTGTTTTGCCGAGACAACAGTGTTGGTTCAGCGAATAAGATTGTTTCCTTTAACCCTCTGTTAATGGTTTCCTTTAGCAGTAATGTTGTCTTAAATAGGAAACTGTCAGGTACGTTGTGAATAGCGGTGAGGTAAAGTGTTTTGAGCAAGGGCGTTTATAGCGCAGTGGCATCTAGACGTGTACTGGTGTATAGAATTTGCATATCGACTGAGACAACTGTTAGCATGAAAGCTCCACGTGAGACCAGTTCTACATCTCTAGGAGACGTGTTCAATTTTTGCATTGTAATTTTAGAGGCTTTTGCTATTCCCACTTGCTGCTTCTGGTGTCCTCTCGATGCTCATTCACAGGCAGCAAACAAGAGAACATTAAAGATCTGAATAATTACCTGGTTATCTAGCTCTACTCATAGTTCTGCCTTGGTGAATTTTGTTGTTTTGGGTTTTGTTCCTTCTCCCACGCTTGCTCTTACAGGCAGAGCTGCAGTTTAGGGAAGTCGTTTTGCTGCCTTCTGGTCTCTGGATTGAGCTCTCGGTTTTGTTCCCCCTGGTTATAGCAGTTTGGGTCCCACTGCTGCTTGATCCTGAGGTATGACACACCTTGATCATTTCCCAAATCTGCATCCAAGGTACTTCAAAGCCTCCTGCCTTCAGGCAGCACGCAGACCCAGGTCTTTCTGCCTGAAGTAAAACCTCACTGTCCCGTCTATCAAGAGCAGTCCTGAATCCTGTCATATCTTCCTAGTAGCAAAGGCGTGCGCCTTACTTCTCTCCCACAAAACCCTCCTATCTGACAGCTTCATTCTTTCATGCTGTGTATCTGTGCCTCTTTTTACTAAAGTATTTCCTGTGGAGGTGCAGGGTTTCCATGCAGTAGCCAAAAAAGCAGCAATTCCTTTTTTTATTTTCTCAGCAAGTTCTACTCTGTTAACATTGTATTTTCTTTCTAAGAAATGTTTGCTTACACGTCATGCAGGCAGCATGGTCTCGTGGTTAAGAAGCAAGGTGGTTGCTGTAAAAACTGCGGCACATTTAGCCATCCAGTTTTCTCTATAGTTGCAGTCCTGACCTTATCCCAGGTCCATTAGTTGGTGTTCCCAAAGTCATCTTTTCATTTCTTCTGAGGAGGGCTGAGAATACTTGCACTCCCTTGCTGTCTGAACTTGATGGGTATTTGCAGACTGTTTGGAGGTGCTCTCAGGAAATAGGACTAGGATCACTAACGAATGCATCTTGCTATTACTACGTCATCCTCTCTGGTGCTGTTTGTACAACTCCAGACTTTCCCACTGGCCAAGTAGAGAAAACAGGTGCCTATTACTGTTTAAAATACCTCTCTGCTCCAAATGTGGCAAGGAAGATAAGCATTGCCTGCATCTAAGACCAGTCGTATGGGAAGGACTGCAGCAGTCTAAGTTCACTGGGCTGTTACTTTAATTTTACTTTAAAAGCCGCTTGTTCTAGTTCAGGTTAGACTGATTTATAACTTATTTAACCTGAATAAAACTGAGATTTGGCTTCAGCTCAATAAGCATGCTATACACCATTTACGGCAGTTTAAATCAGCTTCAGACCAGGCTTCTAGCTAAACTAGTGGACTTGTTTGTTCTGGTCTTGACAAGCCTTTGTGCCCTCTGTGAACCGATGCAGGCGCAATGAACAGCTTGCGCTTCTCTGGGCCTGCCTGAGGCAGGTTTCCCTCCTCTGAACCCCGCTCATCCCCAAGCACAGCCCGACTCCCTTCTGAAAGGCGCCAGCGCAGCTCGGCTCTCCAGAAGCGGTGAGGAGAGGATGTCTCACCTCGCAGGGACCAGTTCAGACCAGCCAGAAAACCTGCAGTGGGTAATGTGAGTATCTGCCTCGTGGTTACTTCTGCAGTTTGCAGTTGTGTCAGGATGAAGTTTACACATTTGGAGGGTCACGGCCCTCCAGCTGCGGGGGGAGGATTAATCTTCAGCAGAGCATGCTAGTGTGGGCTTTGGTTTGGGTTGGTTTTTTTTTCCTGTAACCATCACAAGAAGAAATAAACTGAGCCAAGCAGTTTGGGGTTGGACTTTGGAGGCATACTAGTCAAGAAGAGCACTCAGAACAAGGACAGTGTTCTGTCATGACAAAACTCAGTATGAAATCCAGATCCTGTTTTTTGCTCCAAGCTACAGGGTTTCAACCAGACTTTTTGTGTCTCAGGCCTTTTAAAAACTGTGGCTGTAGGGACTATGTAATGGGTGCCAAGCCACTCTGTGCTGCACATCATGACAATCCAGTACAGGCCAGCAAGGAGCGTTTTCCTCCACCATAAAATGGAGCAGTCTGTGTTCTACAGGAAGAAGGAAGGGCAGGCTCCCAGTCAATACAGCGCTTTACTTCCTTGCGTCTTTGGGTAAGGTCTGTGTCCCTCGATGACAGCAGGTGTCAACCAGCTATTTCAGAGCTCTGGGCTTAGCCTAGCAGCAGTGCTGCCTTCTAAAGAGCTGCTTCCAGTCCTCAGCTGCGAATGTTAATCTCAAAGTTCAGTTATCATTAGATACAATAATTGTCACCCCTTTTTAGTTATTCAGGGCTGAAAATTACCAAAGGGCTTCACCTTAGTTGCTTTGACTGTAATTATTCTTAGATTTTTGTTTTCTTCAGGATGTCAAACAGCAAACAGGATGTCCCCTGGGCACTTAGAGGAAATTGCTTCTGTGTTTCTCTGTGGAGCTGGCTGTGCTTGCTCCGGTAGTTATAACACTGTTTTCTCAAATCAAAAAACTGGCAGTGGTGGTGTAGGATCTCATGGCCTCACTGAAAGCTTCCTTGGCAACTCTGACGTTTTGACTGATCACAACCAGACAGCAGTGATGTTTCAGACCACCTCTGCTTCAAGTGCAGAGGCAGGGACCTGCTTTCCAGACCTGTAAAGGTGTAAGGTTTGCTCTGATTTTTGCCAGAGAGGCTTGGTTCATCTGCTAGTGCAGACAGCCTGAAGAAAATGGCTCTGGCTCTTGTTGGGACTTAACCGAAGCAGCCGTGATTAGCTTTCCAGTGCCTGTGACATTGCCAGGACAGTGGTGAGGGACAGTTGGCCGTGGGACAAAGACCTCTGCCAGGGAATGGACAGGTCCCAGGAAGTCTAGGCAGAGTTCAAGTAGGGGCTTGACAGAGTTTGAGCTGGAAACGAAAGTAAATTGTGGGTCTGACTAGAACAAGGTGGAAGCTGGAATAATAATATTCATGGTGGTGTGTGTGCGGGTTGTCTCTGCTTTCCTAAGTTCGTATCATAAAGCAACTCGTGCCAACCATCCATCAGATCTCTTGGCATTGAAGTGGTGGCTCTCTTGCCTTTAACGCCAGCTTGTCCCACAGCTGCTGCTGTGCAGGATCCTTGCTCCTAGGTTTTACAGGATCTTCAGCTGTAACAGGGATGCGATTGCGGGCTGGTTTGTGGATCGGCTGAAAACATGCAGCATTGAGCCTGATCCTGTGCACGTGAAAGACTGTCTGCTATCTTCTGTGACTGAGCCTATGGCACGGTAGCTTAGCCTTACACCAGTGCTGGGCAGAGAAACTGGCTGGGTCTCCGTTCAGCATCCAGTTCTGCTACATGTGAGTTCCCTCTGCAGATGAGCCGAGGCCAGGGTGTGACCGTACTGCTGTGGGGAGGGTACGAACTGGCAGCTGTGGCTCTGCCTGCTCAGCACTGTGATCTTTGACAGCAGTTTCTGTGAAATTCATCATTCCCTGGGCAGCCTTTGTATTTATTTACTTTGTTTCTTTTCTTTTTTCGCTGTAGTTTATTAATTGCATGTGTGGCTTTATCTGGAAAAAATTGCATGCAATGCCTACAGTAGCATATGTTTTGTATATTGGTTTTATAGGGATGGTAGTGATTCATGAATTAATTTGAACAGCAAATTGTTGTTGTATCTGCACACAGTATGTCTTTTCTTTTTTTAACATGTATTATATGACGCACATCTGGTGGTGTTTTAATTGTGTTATTGTGGTGCCTCAGAGTCCTAGTAACAAATTTGAAACCCTACTGTACTAAGCATGGACTTTTCACATGGGAGGCTTGGAGGGTTTGAGTGAATTGTTGAGCGAGAATGTGGATGCTTTTGTCCCTGCCTTGAACTATGGGCAAGAACCCACAGGGTTTGCAGGCTGCCGTTAAAAAATCTTCCTTCGCTGCTGAGCAGCATCAGGATGGTAACTTCTGTTCCCAGCGCTAAGGAGAGATCTGCAGTGCAGCACACCTGGATAGTTGCTGGCAAGTTTTGCTTTTTCCTGTGCAGTTTGATTGATCTCTGTGGTCCATGGAAGAGGGACAGCTCTCCAAGCTTGTACCACAGGTTTGACTGTAGCTACCATGGGTTCAGAAGAGCTTTGCCTTGGGCTTGCCTAGGGAGGCTGTAGGCCGAGCCAGCCTTCCGAAGTCGTTCCTGTCAATGCTGTATCCGGGAGAAAAAAGCCTCTCCTCCCTGGCTCGGGGGTTGGATTAGTTCTCTTTGGTTGTAGCATTATTCTGGAAGATCGTATGAGGGTTCTTGTCCACTGCGACCCTCGCAGCTTTTCCTGAGCTCTCTGTTCGGCAGCGTAGTCTCTCTTCTACAGCAGCTGCAGGCAGCCGCCTTCATCCGCAAATCGCGCAGCTCTGCTTTGGGATGTGGTTTTCCTCATGAGGTGTGTTTTTTCCAAGGATTCCAAGCTGCTGCCTATAACTGCCTTCCTCTCCTCTTCCCTATTTATTTCTAAACAGGCATTGTTGGCATCTGTGAATTTTATCTACAGTGGTTTTAATAATATTTTTTGTCAGATATTGAAGGAGCTATTGAATAACTGCAAGCCTTGTTTAAATCCTTTTACCTTCACTACTTTTTGAGAACTTAACCAATATGTTCCTTGCTTAAAATATGCTTTATTGATATTTATATAATACTGATTTTATCAGAATGTCTTGCAGTATGAGTGCATGAAGAATCTTAAATGTATGACATTTATCCAGCTCCCTTTTCAAACAAACTTACCAAAGAAATTAAAACAAGCTTATTCAAGAAGCTTATTTTCCAGAAAACCTTGTTGACTGAAATAGTTTAATTCAGACAGTTGAACCTAGTACTGCTTTTTTTTTTTCTTCAAGCCTGATATCATGGCACAGTGCCTATAGCTGCCCAGCCAGTCCTGGTTGCTCCTGTGAAATATTTCTCCAGTACTCACTTTTTTTCCTTTTTTCTCAGTGTCTATTCCAAGATCTATTAAAAGATCTGTGTGCACACGATCTCCAGTTCTAGGAGCTGTGCAGCAGGTCTGGATTGTGTTCTTAGCAAACATTGTCTACTATCTTCCTTTTGTTATCGGAAGACTGAGGAATGAGTCTGTCTTCTTCCCAAGGACAAAGCGGAACGGCACTGAGCGTCTTGCCTGTCTGACACCATTAGTGATGTGTTTACCTTGCTTTTGGGCATCCTGTCTTACTACAACCACTTCTGAAGGTTATCATCCCCTTCTGTCTGATGCAAAACCCTTGCTTTTGGTGGGTAAGAGAAATACCATAGTATACAGAGAAATTTTTCTTGGTTGTATCTCCTAATATATTTTCAAACATTTCCTGCAGCTTTGGACAATTTAATATGTATATTAAATCTCCCTTTGCTTTGAACATCACAGCTGTTGATATTAGCCTTTAATAGACGGTATCTGTGTGCAGAGATGGCAGCAATGTTAAAGCTGTCAATTCTGATTGCCTCCTACATGGTGTTTAAAAGCACTGTGTAAAGTCAACCTAATTTAGTCCGTTAGCTCCAGCTGAACACAGCTCTGTCCTTGCTAAACGGATGCGTAGTCAATCATAGCTCTGTCCTGCTCAGAGTCACTTCCCTTACAGTAATCCTTTCGATACGGTCAGCTGCAGTGGTGTTGGTAACACTTGATGCGTCTGTTGTAAGAGTCCTGAGCTGATCTTTACTGTACCCATTTCTTTCCCAGCACCAAAAAAAATGTGCAAAATCCACCTCTCGCTTGATGCATATTGGATGGCATTTTATAACCGAGAATCACAGGTCTGGATCACCTTAATGCAAAGCTTGAAGCTACAAGTCTTATTTCCTAACTTGTTGCAAGTCCTTCCGCTCCCTCATGGAGTATTTGTTGGACACTATTCCTTGGATGGCATTTTATAACCGAGAATCACAGGTCTGGATCACCTTAATGCAAAGCTTGAAGCTACAAGTCTTATTTCCTAACTTGTTGCAAGTCCTTCCGCTCCCTCATGGAGTATTTGTTGGACACTATTCCTTTAGACCTGTCGCTAAGTTGAAGTGTGGGGCATCCGACTCTGGCTGAGCCTTATGGCTGGAGCAGTCATTGGTAGGTGCTGCCGTTTCATTGATGATGATGATGATGTCTCTCCCTTGTCCAACTATGGTTTTGTTGTCATCTCCCAGCTTTACAGGCTGCTTCTCTTCAGTCACCAAGTTGTGCGTGTAGTCTTTTTGTGTGTGTGTGTGAGTGTGCTTAGAGGTGCCTTCGTTTATTTCTAAACACAGACTAAGGTGCCTCAATAATTCTATTTGATTTCTCAGGGTTTTTTTCACTGAGGAGTGTGAGAAGTCCTGACTCTTTTTTGTGGCAGTTGCTTGTAGTCTGCCTTCCAACAGGACCTGATAAGTCATTGCTCGTGGTGGGCACTGCTTTGTTACCCGTTGTGCTGGTTTTGTGCTGTGGCCCATGAATCACAGAATCGCGTGTTACCCCTTTACCACCTCACCTGTCTCTCCAGACAGCCCCAAGGGCCCGAAGATGCAGCTGAGTTCCCTGTTGAGGAAGGCAGGTTTTAGCTGAATTGGTTAGGAATGCTATTTACCCTTCACCAGTCCAAGTCTCACTGCACACACGCTAGCGAGCTGTAACCTAAGCAGGTCTGCACCGACACAGTTTATCATTGACGTATGTCAAACCCAGATTTTCCCAGCTGTCTCCTACCATCTGCCAAGAGCGGCTGGGGGCATGCAGAGTGCAGTTTGCTGCGCAGGCCTGATGGCAGCTGTAAAATCGAGCAGCTTTGCCTGCTTAAGCACCAGCTCTCTTCCAAAATAAGCATTAGCTCTCGCCTCGCAGTGAGCCTCCCGATGCTGAGAGCGCAGGCCATCGCAGGGAAGTGGTGCCGGCTCTGCTCCACAGCCGAGGCCACCTGCCAGCCGAGAAGCTGTGAAAAGCCTTTGCGGCGGTTCCCGTGCATCGGTGATGCTGCCGAAATGCCAACCCTGATGCTCCTTACGGCCTCTCTGCTCCGGGCACTGATAAAAAAGGCTTCTTCAGTCACCAAGGCACTGGCCCTCTCTTGTGGCTACACGTCTCAAAAATCATGAGATTAAACACAGTTTCTCTCCATTGGGTACTTAGAAAGGCAAAAACCGAGCTGACAGTCAGCAGAGTCTGCATGGGCGCTGCGGAAAGCTCCGGGCTGCCCTGCAGCTCTGTGATCTTAGCAGCAGAAGAGCTTTGCATCACGGGTGGTGCGTACGGCAGTGTAGACAGAGACCGGACCTGCAGAAGGGTCTCTGGGAGCTAAAGCTGAGCTCACGGTGGGCTGTTACTCATCTAATGGGAGCAAGATAAAGCAACTTCTACAGAAACTGCAAAGCCAACGGACCGCACCAAATGAGCTCAGTTGTCACTTGTTTCTGAAAAGTGGAAGCTGACCCTCGCGTCTAGTTGCAAGCATTGAGATGCAAAGTTAGGTTATTAATGAGTAGTTAATGCTGCTCAAGTACCTGAGAAACTAGCAATAGTTTATGAGTATTTTGATTTTTCACTAATAATACTTGTTATCACCCTAAGTTTTTGAACTTGCCCTCCTGTAGCAGGTGACTTGGATAGTTTCTAAGCATAGAAATCCTTTGCTAATGTTAATCCAACCTCTCTGCGTCCCAGAGAGAGGTTAAAAATAACCAGTGTGTTACAGACTGCTCAGCTGCAATACAGGTTAAGGAGTTTATCCAGAGGAAGCAGGTAAGCCAGGATTAGAAACCAGAAGTCTTCATAGCAGCAAAAATAAACTCAAAGCTTCTAAAAACTATGCAGCTTTCCAAATTCAAGTGTTTTGTTTTAAAAAGGACCAATTTCCTTCTGTATCATAACGCTGCTGATGTTTTCATCACAGTAAGTAAAAGTGGACACGTCATATTTAAAATGAGTTATAGCTAAGACAGGCGACCACAACATCCACAGCAGCACCACCCAATTAGAGAAACTACAGTAATCTAACTTGATGCTACTGTCATTTTTTAAAATGAGTCCTGCTTCAATCATAAAATCCTCGGACCGTAACATTACTTTCTACGCCATATGTCCTTATTTAGAGGAAAAAAAATGATTGCACCCTTAATTCAAAGGGAACGTTTCCCTCTGAGCCAGAACTCAATAAAATGTATCAAAAAAAATAGTGGAAAAGGGCAAGCAAAGAAAATCAAATTGCAGCGTGTGAAACGATTTAAGGAGGGACCTGGGGAATACATAATCTCCAAACTGCCAAGTTAGAGCAAGTATAAAATATACAAACAAGGCTGATATTTTTCCCAGTTGATCTCATTATGAGGTATGCTTGGGATAGATAAATTCTGTTAGAATGCATTAAGGCTGGATTTTCAAGGAAACAAGTCAGAAGTAATGTGTTTAGCTGATTCCACCTTGTTTTGATACATGGGTCTTTTCAGGTTTAAAGAAGTACATTTTTAAAGCCAAATGGTTTGTTTTGTTTCAAGCATTAAAACCAGAGGCAACTGGGTGACTTTTTTTTCCCCGTTCTGGAAAACAGGCATTTATAATTTCAGTGTGCTCTTTAATCACTGGGGTAGAGCTCTGCGTAGTGTGTTTCACTGACGCTTATTGGTGCCTGCTTAAAATACACTGCACTAGCCTTACAATACCTTCACAGACTGCTTCGTCCACAAGTGGTGCTTTTTCCAAGTCTCCAATATATTTTAAGTAAATTGTCCATTTGTATTTATTAAGGCAGTTTACTACCTCCTGCTGCTGCTGCTAGTCTACCGAGAGAAGCACAGGCTTATCTGGGAGTTGATGATAAAATGCAAGCATATGTTTTAGCAAAAAAGTCTTCCCCAAATATTGTGGAACCACTGTTTTCACGTTTGTTGGGAAGGGGACAGGCCGTACAATTGGTTTTGGTAAGTTTTTGGAACAGTCGCCTGTAATTCTTGTAGCTGTGGAGAATGATAATCTTTGGTAGTTTGAAATGTAATCTGTGGAAAATTTTTCTTCCTAAGATTGACTCTATAGAAACCGTCAAAAAAGGGTCCGTTAGCAGAGCAGATGATAAAGTCATTACACACAGATGAGACATAAATTGGTGTTCAGCAGCGTTACTTTAGATAGATGAGCGTGATAAGGTAGGTTCATCCCTGCCTCTGGCGACCTGAAAGCTTGGACCTAAACTCCGGGACTTGGACGCCTCTCAGCTGTACCTACTGACCTCCCAGTAGCTTCTGCCAGAACAGATTTGCCATGAAGTCAGTAAAATCCTAAATCCACAACCCGAAGGTTGTGTTTTGTCTGTCCTTTCTCTCAAGACAAGTGGAAGTGTTGATCTTCCAGAGCTCTAAAAAGGAATTAAACTTTTTTTTTTCTCTCAAGCAGTTCACATGTTCCTGAAGGCAGCAGCTTGGCCCAGTGCTGCGTGGAGCTCTGTGCCCCTTCTGATCTGGAAGGGCTTGTTTGTTTTCACGGGACCGTTTGCTGCTCGCAAGCAGAGCGCAAAGTAGGTGGGGGCCATTACTGCTGGTGCCGTGACACCTGCACAGGC
>NW_010431107.1:112296-114122 GCF_000710305.1 Buceros rhinoceros silvestris | reverse complement strand
ACTGGCAGAGGTGAGAGGATTAGTAGATTAAGAGACCCATCTGAGCCACCAGAACAGGCATCTCCGAGATGAATATTTTAATTACGTCTCTCCCCAAGGGTGCTGCTTTCTGTCTTGTCTTCAGAACATCATGGAGGGAGGTTGCTGGGAATTTCTTTTCCCACCATGTGTGTATGCAAAACCCGCTTTGTAAAAACCAGACACAAACCCAAGCAACGGCAAGAGGTTTAAAATCAGACTGCTGTGACTTTAAGAGCAAGGAAAAAAACCGTTGAAGAAGGAAAATAAAAATCCCACAGCCTGTTGTAGCAGCTGTAGCTTCAGATCGTGTGGAAAATGAAGGCAGATGATTCAATTTGGCCTGTGCCCCGAGTACATTTCCAAATGCTTCTGTGTGTGCGCAAGATAATGAACAAATATATTGAGATGGCACAAGATCAGTCCGAGTTTGCCGCTGCACAAGCCGTGGAGCTCCCAGTAGGAGCGCACTAGCTGCACTGGGTTAATGGGGGTGAGGGTCGGGAAGCCCAGCACCTTTCAGAACAACTTAAGAAAAGAATTTGTCTCCTTTTGCCCCAGGCTCCCTGTGGCACTCAAACGGAGCTCGTGATAAATCGAAGTGTATTTATTAATAATGAGCAGGGGCAGCATGCCCGTGATTTGAAAATAGGTGCGCCAAATAAAAATGTGCTTTCCTCTGACATCGGAAAAGCTTAAGTAAATGGAGAGCAGGCTGATCTATTATGATTAAAAAGCAGGGGCTGAAGAGCCAGTATAATGGTAATGAAAAAGCCCTTTTAGGGAAGCAAGACCTGTTCTGCCCATTCATATATTCCGCCGCCCCCGCGCTGTAAGAAGAAATAGGGAGGGGGAAGTTGGAGGGAAGAGAGGAAAAGGCAGCAGCAGTCCAGGGTGGCAGAACTGGACTTTAATGGGAGCTGGCGTTATTACCGGGATGAGTTATGATATTTAATTGTGCTACACGGTGTCCAACAGCGCAAGGTTCATAATTCTTGGCTCTGAACATGGCTTGGGACAGTCTGCGAGCACCTGCAGCATGCAAATTGATCATGGCTTTGCAGACCTGCTGTACCTTGCTTGCCCCCAGTCGTTCTCCGCCAAGCCAGCCCGGTCTGCAGCGCTGGCCCGCTCCCACAGAGCTGGAAATGGCATCTTTTCCTGTTCTCAAACACAAACTTGTGGTTTCTGGTAAAAACTGAGCCATGGCTATTGCAGATATCTGAAGTCGCCTGCCAGCAGCTCTGTGCTGCGGTGCGTGGTGGTGTCAGGCGTGCTGTTTATCTTGCAGGAGGCTGTGCTGATGTGGTTTTTAAGCAGCCTTGGGTTTAATGAACTCTTTTGGAGAATTCTGTTGACACCAGTGATGAACTAGTCTCTGCTTTACTAGAACTTCAGCACCTATTTGATGTTTGAGTGGATACGTGCTGGCACGGATGTCTTGCTGACTTAGGGTACGGATGAGGATGGGGTTTGGCCTTTGGAAGGGATGAACTACCAAATAACTTCAGCTGTCCCCTTGTGCCGTTTCATTGTGTTCTGGCGTGGCTGTCCTGAAGTGAGCCGGCAGCCAACTGAGGCCCAAGCAGAGCTCCCCTCCCGCCCCCAAGGCTCCGGAGACGGGCGGAGCAGCACCTTGCCAAGACTCGCCCTTGCTGGGCTTTGGCCCTTGGGGTTAGCGTGAGACTTTTTTGCTTCTCAGATGACTCCTAGAAGATTTTGAGCCGGCAAAAGCAATGCAATCGCACCTGCTCAGATTTAGCCCTCGTGCTTCTGCCTGCTGCTTGCTGAGCTTCTGCCTCTCCCTG
>NW_010431107.1:111479-111889 GCF_000710305.1 Buceros rhinoceros silvestris | reverse complement strand
TTATCCAGCCTCTCTGCCTGAGGAGTTTAACCATGGCGGCTGGCGCTGCTCTGGTGTCTGTGTCAGTCTCTGGTGACGTGTTGCACAGGAGGACGTGGTGTGTTCGGTGCGTGACTGCGAGGAGCTGATTGTTTGGGCCTGCGCTGCGCTGAGGTGGCCCTGGTGGCCATGGTGGCCTGGGGCCAGGGCCCGCCTCAGGCAGCCTTGGCTCTACAGAAGGAGTGATGTTTTCAAAGGGGAAGGAATACTTTTTTTTTTTTAATATATATAGTAAAGATCAATCAGGGAACGTGGTCAGGAGGAATTTCTGCAATTCTAGCAAAACCACCCAGAGAAAATCACTAGGAATCAAACCTGGTGCCAGAAGCAGCGGCGGGGCAGAGGCCCGGAGAGGTGTGCCGATACTAGGG
>NW_010431107.1:90397-111451 GCF_000710305.1 Buceros rhinoceros silvestris | reverse complement strand
GGCGGGGCAGAGGCCTGGAGCGGTTCGCCGATGCTCGGGGCCGCAGAGATGCCCCTGAAACCAGTGCATCCACTCAGCAGAACAACTTGTCCTCCTCGTCGGGTCCTGCATGTGGCTCATTAGGGTAATTACTGATGAATTAAGGCAGCTTGGCTCAGCGCTGGGCTGCGGGTGTGCGGGCTCCCCTGCTGGCAGGCAGCAGGTGTAAATGAACAAGATCTGTCAAAAAGGCTGATGACCCTCTTAATTCACAGCAGCAAACTGGGGACAGAGGTAGTGCAGCAAGTTTAATAATTGATATTTACTTGGAAAGGTTAATGGCAGCAGTGATGCTTCTAATTTGCTTGCCCGTGCAAGACCTTGTCAGGTCAAATTGTCTCAATTTGTTACTGTGGGTGTAGGTGCAGTTTTCCTTTAATGAAATTTGGTGTTGGGAGCTGGCTGTAACTCCAGGAAAACAGAAGAAGGATGGAGCCTGGTAAGAGGCTGGGTGAGTCTGTGCTAGCTTTAAACAGCTGGCAGTTTAGTTCTTTTGAATAATTCTGGTGAACATTGCACTTGGGAAGGTGAAAGGATTTGGAATGGTGTAATTTAATTTTCCTTTAATTTGTAGCTGTCTAGGAGTTGTTTAGGTCAAAAGTGTAATAATTTGGACAGCCTTTGATGTGTTCCTAGATGGGAGCACTAGGGTTATGGGTCAGAAATCGTAATTCAGTGGGTATTCCTGTACTGTAGTTAAGGAAATTGTAATTCTGTCCTGTAATAGTTAAGCTGTTCCTATTTCCCAGAGAAACAAAGCACCTGCAGTGTCTGGAAGCTTTGGCATTGGCAAGTTGGATACTTTACATCCAGGAGTTTCAGAAGAGCTGGCTGATGACGGAGAACTGGTAGAGTTGGGATTTGAGTAAGTGTAGGAAGATCCGGATGACAGAAGAAAGCTGGTGTGCTGGTGTTTTCAAAGTGCTGTTAACTCATGGGGTATTGCCATTTGTCCTCTTGGGCTGGCATCAATCCTAGGGCAAGATAAAGAGATAGCTGAAGTCGTAATTGGTTAATAAAGACCTAAAATGGAATAAAACAAGTGAATTACAGTAATTTTTTATATTTAGGAAAAAAATCTTATTACATTTACTTACATGTGAGATTAAAAATGTAATGGATAATGGCCACAGGATTGATGTAGGGTATTTAGATTCATGTGCTTGATGCTGGTGGCCTTTTTATTAAGGCAATGGACAGTGCGGATTCAACACGATGAATTCCAGTTGGATTATTTCCTTTATTCCTGATGCTGGTAGCTGTGAATGCAGGCTCGCTGTTGGTTGGAAATACTTCTAGCAGATCCCAGTATTGCATTGTCTGAACATTCTGACGTAGGAGCAAAGATGGAAAACCAGTCTTGATAAAAGTTTCCAGATGGGCAACATATTGGAAAGATGGTTTATAGTGGATGAGACAGGACACTGATGCTGAGAGCGGTGGTGGTGTGACGAGGTGGCCATGAGCAAGTTTTTATTTCCAACATTGCAATGTGGCTGAGTCTGAAAGTCTTATCCTGAGGAAGAACGTGTACTGATGAGGTGTCAGGAGCAGGAAGGCATGCAGAGTAAGGACTTCAGTCAGGAATGTACTGTTGCTTGGACACAAGCGTGATGCTTTCCCTGTCTTCTGCTCTACAGGCCTGTACTGAGCTGTGTGCTCCGGAGTGAATGAGTACTGGAGCCCGTTCTCCATATAGTATCCTGATTATTGTATTAAAATATTAATGGGCTGTGAGGCACTTAGCTGGCAGTGACATCAAACATCCATGGGAGCGTAGTGATCAGTGTGCTCCCAGGGCTCAGGTCACAGTGCCTGCGTGGTGGCAGGTGCTGCTTGAACGTGCTGAGGTTCTATCAGAGCACCATGAGCAAACCCTGCTAGCTACCAAGGCTGCAACGAAGCAGGACAAGGGGATTTTATTGCCATTAAAAGTACCAATTTGTACAAGCCGACATTTTAAATAGTGTAATTTAAATGGAACCAAACTGATATGAATAGAACCTATTAATAAATTAAACACTTCTTTCCACCCAATATTTCACAGGGGAATTAGCAGAATAATTTGTTAGTAAATGAGCCCAGGAATGAAGCTGTGAATGACATATCTATCCTATCCTTCTCCTCCCCCCGTAACAGTCTTTGCAGATGTAAGCGGAAAGTTGCTGTGATGTCAAACACTGGTGCCTCTGACAAGCACAACTTCAGGTGAAGGAAGGAGGATGATTTAGTGGTTAGAGAAGCAGCCTTGGTGTGAGAGTTAATCATGCTCAGCTTCAAATTTTGTGCATTATCTCATGCAAGTTGTTTCAGGACACTGTCCCTCGTGGTATTTAGGCACCTGGCTGTCATGCCAGTGTGACTTCTCGGTGCAGTCAGTGGGGGTGGCCCCAAGGCACGTCTGCAGACTAGGAACTGGAGAGCTGGCTGTTGGGTCAGCAGTGGCTGGCAGTAAGCAGCGGTGCTGAAACACCAGTGCCACAGTTGAGGTTTGCTGGTAGCAAGGAATGGAGGGGGTTTGTCCGTCCGCTTCCCTCATGCATCAAGCCCTAGGACTTCGGCACAGCCCTGCCTGCTTCCAGGAGTGCTAAAAGCACCCCTTCCCGCACGTGTTAGCGAAAGGGAATGAGGACACGTGGTCAAGCACAACTTCAGAGAAGCCCTGTGTGTTCAAAGCATCCTCTCTACGTGCGGTGGACACAGGAGCCACACGTTGACTAAACCGCTGTCGGCAACCTCGGGAACAGGTGGCAGAGCAGTGCTTGAAAATCTCCTTTCTCCCCCTCCTTCTTCTCCCTCTAGATGAAGGTCCCTACAAGCAGAAGTGGCAGAAATAGCGAGGAAGACAGCATCAGGGAGGCCACAAGCTCTCAGCGGAGCAGCTCAAGGGACCGTCTCAGTGATGTAAGTACCATTCAGGAGAAAGCATCGCTTCATTGCCACAATTCCCGCTGCTGACATGGCTTTTCATAAATCTTGCTGAACAAATGTTGGCATCCAGAGGTCACTGTGTAATAACTTTTTTTTATGTCATGATTGAGTGTTATGGCATAGGTGGTTGAGCTGCCTTACAAACACTATAATCATGGTGCAAATAATATGATAAGCGAAAGATCAGAGATGGGAAAACAAAATGGAATTGTTATTCCTCAGGGAAAATGGCTTGATGTTTTGTTTTGTTTTCTCAAAGAAGTTGTGTTAAAAAGCTTTTTACAGTATCTTTGGGTTTAGCTACTGCACATAATCATGTAGTTTGGGTGCAAAGTCAGTTCTTCTAATTTTATGTTTCCTGCCTCCAAGATATGAAAGGGTTTTGGGGGAAAGCTGATTCCTTTCAGAAAATTTGATGGTATGTTGAGTGAAATGTTATGATAAAACAAAAGCAAACGGTGCCTTAGTGTGTAAATACACAAATGGGCTTTTGAGTCACCAAGAAATCAATGGCAGTGCTGGGATAATTTTATATGAAGGCTTTTTGTGTTAGCAATTAGCATTTCGCCTTCATTAAAACATGATTTTTTACTAATTAGGACCTTTCCCGTTAGGAGAGATTTAAATGAAGAACAATAATCAAACGCTGGCACGAGCATGTCTGAAATATTAAATTTGCCATTTCAATGGCAAGCCACAGAAATCCCAGAGCGAGTGGTTTTCATGTTGAGTTCTATTAATGTAAAATATGCTTCATAACTAAAACCTGTCACAGAAAACGGCTCACACCAGCTAAATTCAATTGGACAGTTAATTTAGCTTTAAAATTGAAAACACTACCTCTGCTTCGGGATGCAAAAAGTGGGGGGAGGGGGAAGCCTTTGATAAGTGTAATGTATTTGCTATTAAGGCTTTCAGAGCCCATTCTACAGGAGGAGAAGGGAGAAAAAGGGGAAAAAATGGCTCCCACAAATGTGTTTAAAAGCTGAAAGTATTTATTAAAAATGTCAGCAGAAAAGTGCTTTTGGCAGATTAAAGCGAGATTCAGCTTGACAGCTCTGACAGGGAAATGTGACGAGGGAAAATTCTCTCTACATGTTTGGAGTGTGAATGGGGCGCTGTAAACAGCCGACACAGTGGGAGGAAGAGAAAAATAACGTGTCCTATGATCTGCTTCCAGGATTGCGAACCCACACGCCGCGGTGGAGAAGTTGGCGGCGGGGGCTGGGGGTGGGGGTCCTTTGGACAGATCTCCTTGCTGCAGGGCATCTTTGACTGTGTTATTAGTCAATAATGATTGTAATTCTGTATATACATACGTTTATGCGATTCTCTCCTTCCCCTTGGCCATTCTTGACAGGTATGTGAGCAGGGGCGCCTGGTAGTGTTGCTGTTCCGCAAGGTGGGGAGAGGAATAACATATTCAGACTTGGCGATTAGCTTAGGTCAAAGCGCTAAGTGGTCTTGGAGACTTCTCTTGTTAAGCCGATGCACTTCCAGTTTTTTCTCCTCCTTCCCCTCTGCCCCCGAAGTTGCAGGCTGAGCCTGCAGGAATTGAGTCCAAGTGCCTAATTCCTGCAAAATCTTCAAAGCTAGCTCAGCAGCCAGTGACATTCAGTGGGAAATAGGCGCTCTGTTCTTTTTTAGTCAATGGGGACGTTTGGGCAGTGCCTGAAGGCCAGGGCACACTTCAGAGCTTTGCTGAAGCTGCTCTCGTGACCTGGTGACCCATCGCAAATGAGTATTTTTCAAATTGGTAATTAAACAGTTGAAAAAGTAAGGTTTATGAATGCTCTTCGTTCATTATTTGATGAGTGCAATTTAGCTTTAATTACGTATAACGCTTCTTTGTGTACTAGTAAATGTTCTATAGTCTGTTTAGTGACTGTCAGAAAGTCTTAGAAAGTCTCGTGGGTGCAGTCGGGTGGTTTTCCCCATTTTGCGTGCAAAGGAATAAGGCGGCAAATGACTTCTTTTTGTAGAGAGGGAGCAGGGAAAGGGAGAGAACACAACGACATGCTACTGAGCATCGATTCCTGTAGGATTTTCTGTCCAGCTGTGCCCAGTCCCTGCATGGGTCCAAAGCTCTGCTTCCCGGCGTGCAGTTTAAATGGATGGTGTGCAACTGAACTGAGGCAGCCCCGTACGACTGGCACTGAGGATTAAAAAGCCACAGGACACTAAGGACGTAAAGGAAGGGCAGGGACGGTTTTCCTTGTGGCTAGCGGTTATGAATCAAGGCTCCAGCACACGGTTCTGCTGGGGTGACCGCCTGGCCTTGCAGACGGATGCTCTGTGGCAGGAGGCACCTGGGCTGTTTCTCGCTCTCCCCTGAGTAGCTCTCCTGCTGTTCCTTGCTGCATTTGGCCTTCAGGACTGTTTTTCATGCTGCCTTTCCCTCCCATCTCTTTCCCCATTAACTTGGGTGAACAATGGAGTCAATGAGGCGGGAGGTGGCAGGTTTGGCTGCTGGATGGCAGTGCACAGCAGGTGTGGTGGGAAATATGTGTATGAAAGTGTCGGCTGTAGCATTCAGCGTTGCCACCTTAGGAGCGCTGGAGTCCTCTCTCCGGCCTCATTGTCGGTCTCCTTTCAGAAGGCACTATTATGAACAGCTTAGCTCCTCTGAGCGATTTGTTTCTTGAGGTGACTTGTTCAATGGGATGCCAGCTAGTTGTTCTTTATTTACATTAATGCATATCATTAGTCTCTAATGGACCATGAAGTCAAGAGGTGGCCTGGTCTGTCGTGAAATAATTGCGCTCTAAAGAAAACTGAAGCAAGTGATTGATTATGTCTTGCACGCACACATACAGAAAGCCATCAGTCTATCTACAACAAAACCCAGAGCATTTCGCTGCTTCTTTGCCACAATGAAACTTCTGTGGGGAGAGAGTTGCTACAACTTCATAGTAAGACAGCAATTGTCTGTCTTGTATAGGACATTCTTCCAGACATTACACTGAGTGCCATTTATTATCGGTCATTGGGGAAAAAATGCTTATTATGATCTAGTGAAATCATCTCTGGCTGCAGAGGTTTGATTTGTTGAGGCTGGTCTCTTCTTTGGGCTAATGAAACTTTGGAGCAGAAAAACAGAGTTTTAGCCCAGGTTTGCAGAGCAGATGGTGTGGGGTGGGAGGGGAGAGGGGTCGGGGATTTGCCACTTACTTATGTTCCTGTTGTTGATTTAAATTTCCCTTAAAATCTAGCTGACATCCCTTTACACATGTACTCTCGGGTCTTCTACAACCAATACAGAGTCAACAGCCTTTTTTCAAAATGGGATTTTCCTCTGCTGTCTTTCATAGTGAGGTAATTGGAAGTTGCCAGAGAATTAAGAGCCAGATAAGCCATATTGCTATTTTGTCGTGTTGACCCAAGTAAAAGTGGAAGGCTTGGGCATTTTGTTTTGGTTTTTCCCCATGTTTCATAATTGTCCTAATCTTTTCTGATGTCCCGAACAGTCCAAAAATCCACACAGAGCCTTGTATAATGGCTTGAAAAAAAGGTTTTTATCTTTTTCTTGACCCATCAGCTTAAGAACTGCCTGCTTTTTAATGGATTTTCTCCCTCACTAAATTGAATGGATCGTCCCTCATTATCATTTAAATAGAAGCCTCACTCCCTGTGAACATGGAAAATTTGAATGTGGTAGTAGAGCTGTGATAATTTGAAATATTCGGAAGGTGGGGGCAAGGAGGGGGGAGCAGGCAGCAGAGTGCAGAATTGCTGAATGTAATTGTCATGGATTCTCAATTTTGTTGCCACAAGATGGGAAAATAGACTAATAATTGTCTTCCAACCCTAGTAGAATAGTTGCCCTAGTTAGCTGAAGCTAACACTCTAATTGTCATGGGGGCACGGAGATGAATGAGGATGTATGCAGGGCACAGCCAGGGCTAAATTGAGTGATATACTAAGGCAAAGAGCAAATTGGCAATTATTGGCCCAGCTGAAAAGGTTGGCAGGTGTGCTGCTTTCTCATGAGCCCTTAGGGGGAAATTGGAAATATAAAATATCGACCATAAATACTAGCTGATTAGGAAATATGTTGCAAGGGGTGCTGGCCACTTAAGAGTCAAAACTCTCCTTTTCAAGGGATTGGCTTCAGCTGTGTGTAAAAACCCCCAAGCGCTGCTAGTAAGTTGTTCAGAGCTTTTTCTTCTCATACCCCAGACTACCTTTTCTGATTTCCTGTCATCCTATCCTCGTATGTTTGTTTGTTTTTCTTTAACCATAATAAACGAAAAGCAGTCTTTTAGGAAATACAGAGATTTTCCTCTCTCTAAATGTTCTTTGATAAGTGTTTAGCATATTGTATAGACTAGATGTAAAATTCTCTCTCTAGTAGATGAATACAAAATAACTTCTCTGATTTCTAATTCAAACAGTTCACTGTGATCTGTTTTTCTTTGTGTGCCATCACAGGCACTATCTCCCCTTTCCCTCCTACTGTCTGTACCACGCTTCCCCTCCTGGGGCAAAGGGATTAAAGCGGCAGCAGGGTACAAAGCTGCAGGTCCGTTATGTGCGCCTCAGGCTGAAGTACTTTGCCAGAAGCATGATCAGATGAGCCTCTGAAGTGAGAGCTGGACCACAGTCATACCACAGGTCCATATTGATCGACTTTGCAAAATTTGGCACACATATGATGCCTGGTCTTGGCTCCAGGCAGGGTGGTGGTGGGACAACAGAACTTGACCTGTCCGAGGCCAGGAACACCTCAGTGTGATAGTCAGGGGTGTTACTCAGTCAGTGGAGGAAAGCCTGGGATGGCAACATGTGGACTGCAGAGTCTTTGTGGCACGTGCTGTCCAGTGTTCCCCATGTATAAGACACTAGAATCTGATCACCAGTTTGAAGAGTGGAATAAGAGCATTGTAAAGTTTAGTGAAATAGAGGTAGCAACAGGATAGTTTTAAGACCCCCTCCTCAAACTATGAGTCTTGGGAAAGTATTTTGAATATACATGCAAGGATTATGAAACCTTCCAAGTTGCATTCTTCTGGACACAAAAATCCATGTCCCTTCAGCAGGCTATCTACTTATTCCTTTGTGTCCTTCAAAATACCAAATGCATGCGTGAAAGCTGCTGCTGCAGAAACGGTCAGCAGAGTTGTAATGGCTTGCATCATTCACGTAGTAAGGCATAGCTAGGAAGAAATTCTAGAGAAGATTTTGTGAAGCTGGGTGAGGGATGGTGGTTTGAATGGAAGCAGCACTCTGCTCATGCTGTGTGTTTCAGAAATGTGAGGTCTTTTCGTGTTGCTCCTGGCTTTCAGTATGCAGTTTGTTCATTCGTGGTCAGCAGCCGTCTTTCCTTCTGCTGTCTACGGCCACCAGCTGTAGGCATCCAAGGTTGGAAGCTGGTCTGTAGCTTATCAAGGCAGACCCTGTGTACTTTAATATCTTACTGAACTAGTGTTGAAGTATTTCCAAGCATAATTCCCTTTGTTTACCCAACGTCATAAAGTGAATTAAAGAAGGAGCGCACTCAAGTTTTGCACGACATCCAAAATCATTTATCGTGTATTGTGGTTATCTTGTCACGTCCTGGTTTGTAACTGAAGTGAACATCAGATGCACTCTGTGACCTTTGCCAAGTCAACTGAACTCATTGTATTAACAGACAGGAGTTTGACTGTGGAAATTAATTACGTTAAGAGACTCGATGATAAAGTTTGGGATGTCTTCTGCCCTTGGCCCTTTTTGCCATCCTCCTCACTTACTCCTCTCGTTCCAAGACATTTGGGGTTTCTAAGGGACTTGCTTAGAAAGGAAGTACTAGATTTCTGCAGTGTTCAAAGCTGAACCAATACCCTGCTGTTGGATGTTCTCTAAATGACCGAGTGGACAGGTAAACACGCGTGTTTGCTTGTGCCTCAGTCCTATCTGACCACAGAACTGCGGTAACCAAGAAATTGTGGAAGACAGGTACAGCTGAGGTGAGTTTTCATCTGGAACGAATGCTATACAAGGTAATTAAAAATGAGTTCTCTGTGCTATCGATTAACTCTGCTGAGCGCTAATCAGCCAAATCAGAATTGCGGCATTGGACCGTTTGATGTGTTTGGGCCTGTGATTTGGGAAGGCAAGAGAAGGCACTAAATAGCAGCTGGGAAGTCTGCCTCAGTTCCCTCCTCTACAGGGGACTCTTGGGTGACACTAGGCATGTCTAAGTCTTTCTCTGCCTCAGTTTCCACACCAACATGGGGGTGACATTAATGATAGTGCAAACAGGCTGTTTTGGGGACTGTCCTGTGCCTACGTAGGAATAGCTATTTGTTCCAAACGGCTGTTTCAACACCTGACTTGGAGGTGCTTGATAAACTTTTGGTTTCACCCAACAAAAGTGGCACATTTCGGAAAAGCTGGAATGAAATCTTGTCGTTTCCGTAATATGTTATTTTAGGTCTTTTAGCCAAGGAGGAGGGAAGTGAATACTAAAACCAAGAGCTAATTTTGTAGTCATGCTGCCATTTCCTGCTTTTCTCTAATTCCTTTCTAGATAGTTCATATATCAAGGATACAATGATCCAGGTAGAAACCTGCCTTGCTCATTGAGAGTGGGGAATTGGCTTGGGAAGCTGAACAGAGAGTGTGTCTTGATTTCTTTTGCATCATAAGAACAGCGGAAGGCCACGCTTTTATTTATACAAGGGAAATAACTTTTCTTGTCAATTTAACATACGATCTTGGAAAACCTGCTGCAGGTTATTGATGAGATTTTGTCATGGTTTTCTTTTCTAAATTGCAATCATGGTGTTTATCAGGAATAAAGGAAGAAATCTTTTAAATACAATTGCAGATTGCATTGTAACTCGAACTCTCAAGGACATTGGTGGGGGCATAGTAGACTCTTTCAACAGTAAGATTTTGTCTTTGCTGCCAGAAAGGTGTGGGGTTTTTTATATCCAGTGTAATTAACATGAGAGTTATCCCAGGGTAGAAATAATTCACTTTGTGACATAACTGAAATGTCTTGTCTGTGCTGTCTGCTTTTGTTTTTAACCTTGGGCTTAAAAGGAACCAAAATCTTTAGTTGTGAAAGAGTATATCATCTGCAAAATATTATAAGCCATTCGTCTTTATGCACAAATGCCATCTAGCACTACAGTTCCACTTATGCGTCATTAAATGCACAGACCACACTCATTTTCCCTTAACTGGTAACAGTCTCCGTTAGAAACCCAGGGTTTTCCAGACAGTGCTGAAAGAGCCATGAGAGGCACAAAAGCCAGTGCAGAGGCCCGCTGCCCTCCCTGAGGATCTGTTTGGGATTGCTTCACGTGGCAGCTGTATCCAAAGGTAGCAGCATCTGCAAGCTCGGCTTGGATGTGTCTCCTGCAGCGGCTTCACCGAGGGGGCTGGCAGACCATGTCTGCTGGCCCCTCCGTGCTCTGAGTGGGCAGCACCTGGGCTGTGTGGGCGCATCGCTCTGCCCATCTCCCACTTCTTCTGCAGCGTGGGGGTTTTTGCAGATGCGAAAGCTTTTGGAAAGGTATGACGTGGCAGCTGTTCCTGTGACTAGCTGCAGAGAGTTGGCCAGGTGGGGTCACGAAGGTGGGGTCTGTCTTTGACTTGTGTGTTTGGCTGCATCTTTCCTGCCTGCAATGCTTTCTTCAGTGTTTGCAGGCCAGAACTGAGCCTGCTTGGGTGCCTAGGTCAAAGCAGTAAGAGCTGGCTTGGGTTTTGGTCTCAGGTGAACCAAAACTCCCAGGCAGGTGTTGTGCTGGTCAGTGAAGCGCTGACAAGAATGGCTAGCTGGGTACCGTGGTGACCATCATACCCTGCTGCTTGAGGTACCTTCAGACAAGGAGAAAATAGACCAAACCAGCAAACAGACTCCCTTGACAATAAGAATTTTATGATAGCCCTCCATGTGAGTGCTCCTACCCTGTGCATAAAAGCTCTGTAAATCATTCCAGCTGAAGATTTGCCCCAGTGGCTGGTCTTGCCAGACAAGCACTCGTTCATAGTCAAAGAGGGTTTCTTCAACTTTGGGTAGATGCCAAGTTAAACTTCCACTAAGATTTCTTACATTTGCAGCCACAATTGATTACTTTTCTCATTATTTGATCTTGATACAGACATATGGATTGAACTATGTTTATATCAACCCCCAAAGATTTTTTTTCCTTTAGGAACATCCATCACAGTTGCATGCGAACTGTTCTGCTCTCGCACTTGTAGCTGATATTAGCTGGGGCTTTCGAAGTTTCTACATGTGGCAGTTGGTATGAATGCTGCTAAGGAGCCCGCTGTGTTCCCAGCTAACCAAGAAAGCAATAGCGATTTGTTAGATGTGCAGAAAAATGCAGACAAACAGCTCTGGAGAGTGTGGGACATGGCTGTGCATAAACCTAATTGTTGGAAAGGATTTTATGAGTTGAATCCAAAGTATTCACCAGTTACCAACTTTATACATGCAATAAAAATTCTGAGGCGAGGAGGAACCCTCCTTTTTACCCCCAGATTTCCAGGAAATTTAATGTTTAAACTTGTAAGGGAGGAGGAAGTTCTTAGATGTGAAAAATGCCAGAGTAAATTGCCATTCAGTTTTAATTATGTCTGATGTAACACTTTATTCAGCAACTGGTTTTATTGTTTTCTACTCAGCGGTTTTAAATCAGTGGTCTGCAGATTCCTGGGGTTCTTGGACAGCTTGGGATGTCTGAAAGAAAAGCAGGTCTGTTGTTAGCGTGTTTGAGTGTGTTGTCCAAGGGTCTGCTCCATCCCAGGGAAGTATTTTGGACATGCACAAAACTCAGACTGAAAATAACTGTTAAAGAGAAAATGCTCTGAGAGGCTGTTTCTCTAAAGAGAAGCTTCTAATGAAACCTCCTGTTTCTGGTTTTGGTTATTATTTCCAATTTGTTAGATCTCGTCGATCTTTGTTAAACCTGAGTTGATGGGGCAGGGGGAAGCAGTGAGGACTGCCACCCGTTCTCCTTTCCTCCTCCTGCCCCTCCAGACACGTAATTTGCCCTCTCCTCAACTCTGTGCACTTTGGTGCACTGTCTCATCAAGCTGTCCGGAACAGAAAATTGTGTTCAGCTGTTCAACATACTGATGTAGGTAGCAGGATGTTGTTATTAACCTTTTTTTTCTGTGCAAGGATGAGCTCCATGAGTTGGTGGGGTTTTTTTAAAGTATTTAGAGTGATAGGTTTGTCTTAGTTTCTCAAAAACGGAGATAAGTGCTACCGCCCTTCATTTCACCAGTCTGTAGCTTTATTTCTGGGCAGTTTACACTAAAGAGGTTTATAAATAACTCTACCTTTTTTGTAGGGTTTTAAAGTATGGGCCAAATTACCGTGCAATATGCAAAAGGCAGAAAGTTAAACACTGTTAGTGGTTTGTTATTGCTGTCTCGGACTCCCCTGTGAAAGCTGTCCTTTTCCTGCAGCACAGAGGCCTCCTGAGCTCCAGGAGGACAGAGGTGAAGGCACTGCATGCCAGGGGTGGGGACTGGCAGCCAGTCAGATGTTGGCTGGCTGCAGACCCACGTGTAAGACCTGTGAAGAGCTGCGCAACAGCTTTGCTTCTGTCTGGCACCCTGGTTCCTGTGGCAGCTGGTGAGAGAGTTAATGGGGAACCCTCCCTCCTCTAGCAGCACACTCACTTGATTGTGGTGCTTTGCTGTTGTCTCCTCTTCACTTCAGAAGCTTTTCTTCATGGGCATTTGCTGGCAAATTGCTTCTCTGGTGTCTCGGGCACTTGTAAGGCAGCGGCACGGAGTGTGCATGGGCTGATTGACAAGACAATCAAGCCTTTCATTGAGAGCAGGCATCTGGAAAGGTTTCTGCCTGTATCTAGATGTCTTCTGATCAAAAGGTTTGCAAACTGGTAGTACAAAGGAACTGTTATCTTACTGGCGGAAAATTACAAGTATTTGCAGTAGCCTGCAATCAGTTTGCATCATTCTCTTTGGGGGTATTGTGCTGTTGTGGTGATTTAGTAACACGATAACTTCTGGCACTGCTACTGCTGCAAAAAGATAAACAGTCCTCTAGATCAGCTTGCAACAATCTGGTAGTTTTGTTCAGGCTTTGGTATCCACTAGAACATCAGTCTTGGAAATGGGACTGCTAAGACTCCCTGAATCTTGTTTAATAAAATCACATAGCAAGGGCGTCATGATTATAAATCATGCGTGGAAATAGGCCTGCAGAGTGCTGGCTGGGTCACAGGGTGTCATATGCCACCACTGTTCCTGGCTTCTTAATTTCTGAAAAGGCGGCATATAGCAGCTGCCGGACATTGCGGTGGAATATTCATTTAGCTGCTTTGAGACAGCCACTACCAGTGAAAAAACAGCAGCTCGACAGTCTTGGGTTGAGGAGAGGGGAAGGGAAGGGATCCAAGTGAGTGGAGTTGCTGTAATGAAAAGAAAAAGAATCAAATGGTTTGGCAGCGTGTGAAAGAGGTAAGGATGTGGCAGAGAAAGGAGCAGGAGGAGCTGAAATGAAGATCAGAAGTAAACAATGTAATTTAACTTACTCAGAAGGGACAGAATGCTTATTAAAGCTCTGAGAGATGATAAATTAGTGCTTTGCTGCTATTGTTGTTTCAGATAGAGTTGTCATATGGTAATACGGCAGCAGTGAAGGCTGGAGGCTCACGAATTCATAGAGGGGATATACGGTTGCATGATTGCAAGGTGGCCTTGATGACGCAAACGTGCAGCCCTGATTCAGGAGAGCAGCCGTACGCACGCGTGCTGTTCCTTGGAAGCTGCCGTTACATGCTAAAGAGGGACAGTTCAAAATGCGAAGTGTGCTGCTGTGAGGACAGGTCCCACGCCGAGAGCTTTTGCCTTAGTTGGGAGGTGCTGTTGAAGCCCAGCTCTAGCTTACGAAACCCTTGTCTGTATTAGCCCCGGAGCCCTCACCTGGAAATGCTCGTTTGCTGTTAGTCCTGTGGCAGCACATAGAACGTCAGAAGATCGTTTGAGGTGCTCTGGTTGTGCAGATTTCCCCTAAAGAATACTGGGCTGGGGGAGGGAATCGCAAAATGATTCTTAACTTACATTACACAGAATCTCTTGCATTACTTACTGTGGCATATTGTTTCCTCCCACAGAGTTCTGCTCAATCGCTTTCGGGAAGAGGCTACTCCGTAAGTCATTTTACAGCTAATTCTTTCACTTCTGTTGATTTTGATTGCAGAGGTTTACACTACCTATTGCATATCCACTGACATGAAAGAAATGCAGAACAAAAAAAATAGTGTTAGAGGTCTGTCACGCACCTGGCAGGGGCAGCCCTGACATGTGAAAGCGCATTAGGAGCCTAGGGGCTTCTTCAATTTAGTTTTATACTTTTAGGGAGGGGATTTTTTTTTGTTTTATAGTGGATTTTGGCTAGATAGTCACCTCCTGAGAATTAAAAGACATGAGTAGGAGAGTCTTCAACACCAGTGGGAGGTGCTTCTCCTCCTCTCCTTCCTCCACTCTGCAGGTTTTCATTTGTGCATAAATGCAGGAATCAAAGATAAAATTACTCCATTTTTAGAGGAATTGTGACCCTCACCAGTGTGAACAAAAATAAAAGAAAAGTCTGTTCTCTTATTTACAAGCTCTGAGTTACAAAACTGACTCCCTTGTTTTCAGAGGAGGGTGTTGCTGGTGTTTTCTTCCCAGGAGTGCCATAGGTACCAGTGTTACCAGGCTGGTGTTACAGGGCCAGGACATGTCTGCATATTTATGCAATGCAAATGTGATATTTAATTGGCCATTTCTGTCACAGGTACCTTATTTGTATGTGCAATAATGACATTTCTTCATGTAGAGGTGGTGTAAGCATTTGTTTGTTTTGGGTACCTTGGCTGCTCAGCTGTCCAAAAAGGCAGGCACGTAGACCTTACTGCATGTAGTATTAAGGAAATAGGAGAGGGTGTGAGGGGCTTAGCAATGTCAACATGAAAATTCCTGCAGTCACATTATATCTGACTCTTCTAACAAATATGTGGTTATATGTGTAGCTATCTGTTATGATACTCTGATTGTTCAGCCAGTGTCTTGTATGCTAGTGCATGTTGTAGTGCAAAGGTTATAGATGAAGGCGTGTGCTAATCTTGTGCAAATCTGAATGAGAATGGCTCAGTCCTGCTGACAATTCCTGCCTACACTTACTGACAATAATTGCTGTTTTCATGACCTCTGCCATCGTAAAGTTTTGCGTTCTAGGGGAATGGTCCCAAACACCCTTTCTTACCAAGTGATATGACTGCTCACTTTTCACAGACCAGAGCGAGGGTGGATTTTATGTGCTTCAGAAGTTGATGTGGAGACCTGGTACACATGGGGGTTTTTGTGATAATCACATGAATGTCAATAATTTTTGTTGTATGTTTTGAGTGCTATCATAGGTGTTACCAGAAATTCATAATACAAGACTAAGTACCTTTTAATCATAAAGCCATTACAAAATAACATGTGACTTGAGATAATGTCACAAATGTTTAGACAGCGATGATGTATCTCCTAAGTATCCTTCTGTCTAAATCTTTCCAGCAGCAGAGGTATCCCTTCTTAATTCATTGAGCGATGAGGAGGGTTTGTTTAGGACCAGTTGAGTGCTCCTTCCCATGCACGTGAACAGTTGGGTTCACCTAAGCTTCTAAAGGCAGTTGCCGTATCTTCTGTTTGTCTGTAAAATGGCGTGTGAGCCCATGGCACCACATAAATAGTAATGAATCGTCTTCACAGATTTTTATGACTGAGGGCATGGTTTGGGTATTAAACAATTTCCCACTGGCTATAACATAGGTCGCGAAACATTAATGGAAAAAGGCCAAAGAATTCTTTCTAGAGTCTCGAGACCAATAAATTATAGGGCTGTTTTTCTCCATTGCTGGCTGTTAAGAAATTTACTTTTGTCTCCCAGAGAAACAATTTCAAGAAAGTTTTTAGCTACTTCTCTGTGCCTGTGTGGGAACAAGGTTCTTTTATGTAGCCAACCCATAACTTCTCAGGGGAGGTAAGAGTTTTCTGTGTGCCAAGCAGTGTGAGCTGGGGTTGCTTTTCCTTATGGGTTGTCATTTTCCCTATTAAACTTCCTTCTGCCTCACTAGGTACCAGCTGTTGAGGTTGACTGTTTCCCTGAAGATGCTGATGCTGCTCTAAATTGATTTAGCATAAGGCAGAGGCTATCACTTCCAGCACTGCCAGACGTCTCTGGTCCAAATCTACATTAGAAGCTGATTCACCCAGGTGGTAGAGGGATGTTCAAACCACCAGTTCAAGACAACTGGCCCCAAACCAGGGGTTGTCCATAATATCTTGTAGCAGTTTTCATTCTCTCATGAAGGCGTCTTTAGATGAAACACCAAGTCAGTATTTTGGCTCTGTCCCTGTTTACATCAAAGAGGTTGTTTGCTAGACCTGGTGAGAGCTTGATAAAAAAATAGTACGAGCAGGAGACATGAGGGAGACACCGTTCTTGCGTTGAGTGCTCCTCCTGGTATGTGTGCATGGCTTGTGTTGTGGAAGACTGTCGCTTGCAGAGTGATGATATATATTGTTACTCGGTGAAGTTCTTTTACTGGGTTTCATAAGCAGCTGTTTAAATACCACAGCTACTCTGTGCGTGTTCATTTTTAATTAGCTCATTTTGAATCTGTGTGCTTCGCCATTCACTTGCTTCAGCCATCCTTGCAGAGATGTTTGCTTTCAGAAACAGTTGTGGAAAATCCACATTTTCAGGAAGTCTCTTCTGCAAAAAGAGGACTTAAAGCCTATAGTAGTAACCTTGTATGAAAAATCTCAGTCCAAGGTTCAGCTCATCCAGCTGGGCTGCAGAGAGAAGGCAAGGCCTGTCTGTGCCGTCAGAGCAGGCTCATGTTGAAAACCTCAGCAAACCACTCATACACAAGGTACAGACTGGAGTTAGAGTTAAGAAAACTAAATGCAAGCGTCTAAATGGTGAGTCCTGAGTGTTCAATATCCCAACAACTTCATTGACTTCAGGCCTGCCGTGGAACATCAAGTAACGAAATAAGGACCGTGTTTGAACAAACGCGGTGAAATTCTGGTCTCGCTGAAGTTACCACATACCCTCTGGTTAGCTTCAGCTGCACCTAGATTTAAATGGTAGCCTCAGAAATAGTGTTAACGGTGACTTGGCACAGTTCCACAGTCTATCTGTAGATACCATAGACAAAATGTGTTACAAATCTATTTCCCAAAACGAAGTTTTAAAGGTGGTTACTTTTACTTGGATAACATGAGGTATATCTATGTCTGTACTGTTTCTGCAAGCTCCTTATCAGTAGTGTTTCATATCCTTGTCTTATTAGATGTATACTTCCGTTGTGCTGAGAAACAGAATGCTACTTTGTTTATGGAGGTTAATATCTTATTCCCTTTATGACTTGATGGTTGCATATGTGTGATAAACTACTCCAGCCATTTGTCACACTTCCTGCACACACAAATGAGATTAGTGACTTTAGTCAGAAAGGTCTGTTTGTCCTTTGAACAGACAAAACAGATTTTCTTTTTGGTAACAGGATGAGAGGCCTGTCTACCCGAAAGAGCACTGATTTGTTAAAATTAGAAATTAGCTGTATGTTGAGGTTTCTATATCACTGATACATATCCACCCTGTGGACCAATTTTCAGATTTATTTCTGATAGTTAATTCCATTTAGGACTTGACGTAGTTAGAAAGTAGTTACAATGAACATAAAATCCATACGTACAGTTTGTTGTTAATGGCTAAAAATTGCAGTTGTTTATAAGGTTGAGCAGCACATCCTAGAGACAAACCAAAGCTGCAGTTGAACTTGACTCAGTTTTTTACAGAGCATGGAAAAGGATTGAACTGGGAATATGTGGTAGCTTAAAAAAATAAGCAAAAACCTCCTCCGATAAATTATGTAGTTTATTTATAGAGCATCTGTGCAGCTGTTTGTCTTCTGAAATGAAAGGGGCTAAAATGTGGGAGTGAATAAAAGAATAAACTTGAAAGCATATGGCACATGGATAGCCAGTGAACCAACCTGTCTGAGTGTACTTTGGAACAAAAGCACAGGAGGATGAGACATCTTTGTTTGGCTTTATTTGTTCTTGGAAGATTTTTTTTTTTTTTTTTTAATAAAAGCTGTACTTTGGAACAAAAGCACAGGAGGATGAGACATCTTTGTTTGGCTTTATTTGTTCTTGGAAGATTTTTTTATTTTTTTTTTTTTTTTTTAATAAAAGCAGTAACATACACTTGGCAACAGAAGCAGCTGATTTTTATTCCGAGCTTCTGTAAAATATCAAAGTCTTCGCAGCCTAGTCAAATCCCTGGCAGCTCATCAAGTTCTGTTGATTTTACATCTTCCTTGTTGAGCACCGGAAACCAGTGTCTCAGATAACTTAGACTGCAGCTCATGGATAGAAAGGCAGGCGCAAAACACCATAAGGCTTGCAGAGACAGCTTGGGTCATCCAGAGTCAGCTCAGCGCTATCTGCAGCCTTCACTCCTTCCTCTTGGTGATGTAGGCTAAGAATGACTATCTCATTTCTCAGATAAAGCTGGAACCTGTGGGTACTACAGGCAAGTATGGGGCTTTGAGCACCCTGAGCTCTGCTGCACCATCTGCCTATACCCCAGTCTGCTCCTTCCTGCCTTTCTCTCAAATTGCACCGTGGATTTTTGGAACTGGCTTTCCAGTTGCTAGTGACGATCTTTACAGCCTCCGAGGGATCCTCTTCTGAGCTGTGCGCTTGACATTGCTGTACAGTGAGCTGTCACCCAACACAGCTGCCCAAGACCACCTTATGCTGCTCAGATCTTTTTATCTTGTACCTGTGAGCACACGCGCTGGGACAGCAGGTACTAAGCTGTAATTCACCTGATTTACAGCGCGGAGGTAGAGTCCAGCACAGTGAGCTCAGTGGGAAGGAGGACAGATATGAATGACTGCGAAGTGCTGGGTAATCATCAGCTTAGGAACTGTTGACTCTTTGCAGGTTCATATACCCTTATATACCCTGTAAAGCTCTTTTCATGGCCTGTTTCAGTTTTGTGCCAGCTCGATGCAGTTCTGTGAAATCCTGAAACAGATGGTCCCCACTGAGGAGGCTGTTCCCACGCCAAAAATCCTTGGTGCATGCACAGGCAGGTTCACTGTTTCAGTGTAATGGTTACAGACACTTGCTGAAGATCACGCCAGTAGCATTCCCCTGATCCGCTCTGTGCTTCAAGGATGCTCTTAGGCTGGGGACCAAATTGTTAGACTTGGAAAAGCACCTTCAGCAGTGTCTTTTCTGTACAGAACTTAAGTCAGTACCACTTCCTACATGGAGCGTGGTCCAAGAGTCCAGGTGATGATTATATGTAACCCATGCCATCTTTGAGATTGCCATGGAGAAACTGGTGTCCTGAGAAGGGTAAATTTCTACATAAAGATCAACAAAAGTATTCCTGCAAAGCATACAATACTTCTGGCTGGGAATTCTTGAGTGTGCTTCGGCTCATGGGTGTGGAAGCATGCTTGGTGACCAGTGGTGAACTCGAGCTCTGACTAGGGGTGTTTCTTCACGTGCTGTTCTGTCATATGCTAGTGAAAAATCTCTCTTCTGTAGATGGGTAATGTTTCTTAGCTGGGCTGGAAAATTCATCCCATTTTAGAACCTCTGATGTATTAGCATTTTTCCTTGCCAAAAATCAATATTGGAAACAGGGCTCTTGTTATGAATCTAAAACTACTTGAGCTGGAGCCAAAGTTAAATGATAGAAGTGAATTTAATATGTATTTCCTACAATAGTGTGCTTGTGGGCTGGCAACATGAGCAAGACCTCATGGACAAGATTTATGAATAGGGGAGTAATAATTCCAAAAGAAGTATCAATCTCGTTTTGCCATGATGCCAAGTATAAAAGAGGGAGTATAATTGTCTTTTTCTTCTGGATAAGAAAAAGAATGGCAGAGTGGTCCCCTTCAGGTGGAGCAATACTCCTTCTTCTTTGAAGACAGACACTCAGAGGAAGGATAAAGGGACTATAATAAAGTGATGTGGCCTGTTAGAGCAATGGCTGCACAAAGGATTAAAAAAATATAGAAAAATAATAATATGTAATGGAACCATAAATACTTTTGAAAGGAGTATTTTAGAGAGCCAGGAATATAATGATGGGTGTCAGTCCAAAGGATTTAACTTTTGCTTTTCACTTCACATTACTGAATAGCCTCACTTTACAAGAACTACCCCCGAGCTAGAATTCACCTGGACAAGCTGAGTTCACTGAATAAATAGGGTTTGTTTGCTTTGAGTGCCGTGTGGGATGGAGCCAGGTTGCTGTAAGCCAACCAAGCAGCTGGTCCCTCAACTCCAGAGGCTGTCCCATAACCCATGAGCTCAAATGCTGTTGAGTAATCGGTGCATATATTATTCCAGATCTGTGGGAGCTCTTGAGGGTTTTTGAAATGTCCCGTGAAAAGCTTAAGCAGAAGTACAAACATAAACTGCATACTTCAGCTTTACAAATACTGAAGTCCATGAACTTCCTTACAACACGTTTTCGTTTACAAGTTCTCTTTTCTGAAAGTCTGTTTTTTTCTGAGATGACCTCTGCTTTTAATTAGGATGGAAAGTCCCATAAATCTTCACTCATCTCCACAGCCATAAGTAAGCACAAAGGGCCCTCTTTGGCTCTATTTCGGTCTGCCTGAACCAGTGGCCTTGGCAGAGGGGCTGCCTAGCAGGCTCCCAGCACAGCCTTACTGGTACCCCTTTGTCCCTGCGGCCAGAGTGGGATGGGATGATGCTGATTTCCACGAACTCTCCAGCTGTAGGGGAAGTGCAGCCAGCTGACACTGTGAGCCCTTGCAAGCCCCTTGAGGGGCTGTGTGATTTTTGCCCACATTTTTAATCTCCTCTGCCATTGCCCTCGGCTCGGGGTGGGGCGGGAACAGATCTCTAATCTGACTAGAAAGACGCTATTGTTACACAGACATCCTCTGAAATTCCCAGTGCTCCTTGGCTTTTGGGGCAGGATAACCTTGCTGCCACTGGCCTTGCACGCTAAAACGAAGAGTTGTCCTAAATCCATCTTGAATTCGCCAGCCTGGAAAGGATTACATCCTG